>NC_056738.1:468411240-468416240 GCF_019279795.1 Protopterus annectens | reverse complement strand
ACTGTGGTGTGATCTGTACTGCTGTATGATAGAGAAACCTGGGCACTTAAGACAGAGCAGATGAGGATGCTAGAGGTGATGGAGATGAAGTTCCTGAGATGGTTGGCAGCATGCACATAGGGTTGCCACCTTTTCAAATGCCCGAAGTGGGACATTTGTGGTACAAATGTCAGATTTTGCAGGGGAAAACTTACCCAAGGCCGGTACAAAGGACAGAACTTCACTTTTTTGCCTAAATAAAAGCTTATTCTTGTAGCATTTTAGTTGCTTATTCTGTTTCTTATAACATTTAGGTGTTTCAGGTACAGAATAACTGTTTTATGCAACTATTACATAAAATATAGGAAATATTTTTGTCCTAAAATCTCAGGACATTTGCCATTTTTTCAATTTTTTTGCAGGACACAGCTGCCCAAAGAGGGACTGTCCCTCGCAAAGTGGGACAGGTGGTAACCCTGCATGCACATTGTGGGACAAATGGAGAAATGAGGACATCAGGGCAGAAGCCAACATAGCTCAAATTGCAAAGAATGTCAAAGAGAACAGATTGCAGCGATTTGGACATATGTGCAGGAAAGATGACAGTCTAGTGAAGAAGATTTGGGAGAGACAGGAAGAAGGCAAAAAAATGAAGACATGCAGCAAAAAGATATCCATCTGCATGAGATTAAACCTGTGATAGGCAGGCAGGACTATAAAAGAAGTTAGGAGAGTGACATTGAAACGAGATAGATGTGGCAGTTGAAGCTGCACCCAGACCCCATGTAGAAAATGGAAAAAGGGGATTGATGATGATGATGATGATGAGTGGCCTGGTCTAGTAGGAAAGCTATGTTTGTTGTTTTCCTTTTCCTCTGGATAAAAACAAAGAGTGAGAAGGTCACACTGAAAAACCAATCAATAAAAACTAAAAGAAAACTCAAGCCAAGCTAGAACTTCCAATGAGTGACCTCCCAAACCGCCTGTGACAGAGGCACATGGGATATATGCAAATGACCCTTATGAACATCAGGTGTTTCAGCTATATGGCGATTCTGATTGCCCATGATTTTTACAATTGAAGTCATTTTAATGGACAATTTTAGGCCAATAAAGGCAAATCCCACTAGCTATGGATATGCATATTTCGGCCTTGTTATGACCTCATCAGCATAGCACAAGCAGAGTGTTTGTCTAAGCATAAGAAACACAGGGTTGTTATACCCAGCTGATATTCATTATCATTAGGGTGACTGCAAAATATCCCAACTAACAAATTAAAACAAAGAGTGAGAAGGTCACAATGATAATGGACATCAGCTGGGTATAACAACCCTGTGTTTTGTATGCTTAGTCAAACACTTTGCAAGGTGAATCACAAATGATATTTCATGTAACATAGACTAAGATTTCTTTCTGTATTTAGAGGTGCCCCTCTATGTCCTCTGAGCTAAGGCTATGGTTGGTCAATAGGCATGGCTTACAGGACAGCTTTATCTGGACAGAGTGGTTTCTAAGATTAGATCTCTATCTATCTCCCAAGGAGTGTTTGTGAATGCTGCTTGATCTCTAAAAGAGTACCTAGACACTAGGACTTTCTTTTTCTAAATGCCTAGGAACAAACATCTTAGTTAGGTCACAGCCAAAATAGCAGGTGAACGTATGACCATCTTTCTATTGTGAGTATCCTGTGGTTGTGGTAGCCAGAGAAAATCAGTGTCACATCTTTGTTGCCATGTGACCAAGGTGATATGAACCCCTGGGGGAGTCTGTAATGCTGTTATCATTTTAATTTGTTTCTGCTTTCTTTGGGACCCCTGCTGAGATTTGCTGAGATCTTTTCTTCCTTTAGTATAGACTACTTATGAGGGAGTATACAGCCTCTAAGCTGACAGAGGAGAGCATTATTTGGTTAAAAGTGGCCAATACGAATGCTAGAATGTGGATAACCCACTGCCTTATTCTACAGAGACATTGGGCACCTACACTCAAGGCACGTTCCTCCTACTACTGTACATTTTATAAAAATATTAGTACGTTCTACATCGCTTCACTGATAGACTTCTAATTCTTTTGTGGTATGGCATATTTAAAGCACTTTGTAATATCACACAAATAAATAATATCACATTAGTCAGCAAATTTCTCCATGTTTAGTTCAGACACATTTGATGACCAATATAAGGTCATTAATCCAACTTGTAGGTTTACAGTCATAATTGCTGTAACTGTTCCATTGATGGCTGTATGAGTGCCCATCTGTGAAACTTCCACTGAAAGTTATTTTTATGAAATAATGCAACACTTCTACTTGGACATATCCCAGAAGACAAATAATAAAATTCTTCATTTTATATACCTCAGCCCTCACAATGAGCACCACTGTCTACCTATAAATAAATATACTTCCACTGCAGAGTAGGGCCATTTTCCTACTAAACACTCTTATGTACAAGTACCTAAATGACTAGTGCAGAGCACATCTAGCCAAATTCCTTTTTCACTTTTGCTGTGAGGAATTCAGCTGGTAATCTGCTATCTATACCGCTTGTATTATGGCTGCTGGGACAAAAAAAATCAGAAGCTTATCCACATTATTTGATTTTCACAATGAGCTTAAAAATCACCTAAAACAATCACGCAATGTCACTATTTTAACAATCATGGTTAAAAAATCCCATCTCTGCCATACATTTCCTTCTTAATGTATTAACTAAACTCAAAGCCTAAGTCTCAGCTATTTTTCCCAGTATTTACTTACTTCCACTTCCCAACTTATTACATACCTTCCTTTCATTTCCTTTCTTTTGTTCTGCATTTTCTACATATAAAGCAACATTTTTTTTTATTTTTATTTAACATTTGATGACCAGGAAAGTCTGATTAGGACAGAGCCTATTTTCAGAGGAGGCCTGGGGAGAAATGCTCCAGACGCTCCGGACACATGTCTTTGGAATGTGGGAGGAAACCTGAGTACCCAGAGGAAACCCAATATATCTGTACTCTTCTGTACAGTATCCCTCATGTTGATTATTTTCACTTGACTGTATTGTATTAATTATTTAGGCTGTCAGCCATCTTAGCCTGGGTCTTGCCTGTAAAAAGTCCACAGACCAATACACTTACTTGTAACCAAATATGAAGTATATAAATAAATGCCATCTCTGTTGTAACCTCACCAAGATACGTTCTTCTAGTTCCATACCTCCAGTTCTCTTTGTCCATGTCTCAGTGATACCAACCATATATAATTTGAATTATTTTATGAAAAGTTTTTGTTCTTTGAATTTGTTGTTTAAATTGGCATTAATATATAGATCATTGTGTGTCCTGCTTTCCACTTCATAGGGTCATAAGTCGTTTATGCCATATCCTGAAAAAAAAAGAAACCCTCCTCCTTCTGTTATTGATCATATGTGCGCAGTCACAATTGGGTGGAGTCCATTTTCCATATAAATATGTGCCGGCTTAAATACATACAAACAAATATGGTTAAGAATACAGCAGAGACCCACTGCAATGTCTGTAATATTTTGTTTAATTAAATTGTTAGTATCACCAACTATGTTATTTTCACATTTATTTCTTATGTTGTTAGAACCATATAGTAAAATTATCTGTTTATGTGAAACCCTTGTTAGTTTTTCAAACACGTTTTGAATATATTCAATTTTAGCTCTAAGTAAACATGTTTCCATGGCCATTGGGTTGCCTCTGCTGTTCTAATAAGTGACTTTCCAATTGATAACGGTAGTATCTTTTTGTGCTTATTTATTATCTAATTACCATTTGCTGACTGGATAGACTAAATGAGCTAACAGTCCCTTTTAACTTTATCTGTAAATTAATTCTATCCAGCTTGTTCTCCATATCTAATCATTCTTTTTTCTCCTTGATTCTCCTGCATGCGATTTTTAAAATTTTTCATGATTCCCGAGTTTCTCTTTCTTTTAGTTCAGACTGTAACATCTTTCTGTGTTTCCCGCTATTGTTAATTAATTTCTCCATGATAATACATGCATTGTTTAAATGTAGCTAGTAGTACTTCTGCTCCAAATGGCTTCATTAAGGCTGAGTGGTATGCAGCGAGCAGTTGTACCGGAATTGCCCATGTACAGACTAGCACAGTGCAGTAGCAGTTCATAGTCCTATGTGATGCTACAGTGAAGTGAGCCCAAATGCACAATAGTAGATATACGCAAGGGACTGCTTAATGACATGCAAATGAGTGCTTAATAATATTCGTGGATATGGAGGGTGAACACAGTCACAATTCATAGCTGTACATAGAGGAAACTGCACACCTCTTTGCACCTAACTGTAAAAGGGCAAAGAACTCCAAATATAGTACTTTTGTATACAGCAAGACTGATTAGAGTCACAGCAGCCATTATGAAGCAGCATACTGTAATCACTGGCAATACCAGTTCCCACCATTTTACGCAAGATGCCATCCACTATAAACATAAACTATAAAGTCAGTGGTTGAACTACCCCAATTTCAGTGACTGAAAAATTATTGATCACTTTAGAGTTGCTCAGGACATTCTATTGGTCTTTGCTGGCATGTGTTGCCACACAAGGAATTTATAAGAATGTGTGGCCTTCCTGTACCTGTGGACATCAAAGTGTCTCTTCCCGTATTAGCCATACAAGCCTTTCAGAGAACAGCTTCAGGCTTGTAGGTTATTTTATGTGCCTTCACCATTAGAATACTCAGCAAATTCCTTGGCATAATGCTTCTACATGTGGAGGATCATATACGGTTTCCCAGAACACAAGAAGAGAGACATAACACCATAACTGCCTCCCTAGCCTACAAAAAAAAAATTCTGAACAGAAAAGGCTACTATTCCATGAACTACCAAATAGTTTATGACATGCATGGAATCATAACCAATGTGATCACAGATTACTGAGGCAGGTGGTATGGTTCACATGTCTGGCAAACATATTGAATGTGAAATTCCATGGGGCTATCTAGCTGGCAAATATAAGCATGAAGCTATTGTTAATGCATA
>NC_056738.1:468218740-468406240 GCF_019279795.1 Protopterus annectens | reverse complement strand
TTAACAGACATCTGAGAAAGATGCATTCAACAATTTAGCTGTAATTGCCACATTTGGGGATGTCTGTAATAAAAATGACTGGCTCTGTTGAGCTGATAAAGTTAAAGTCCTCAAGCAGTTTTTGCAGGACTAGTGTGCATTTCTGTAAAGCAAATTGGAATACTTTACTCTGGCCATTTTTTTTTATCTCCTACAGGTTTTTGAGGGGAGATCTATGCCTGGCATACAGGGCATTGTCAGACCCCACCATACCTCTCAAGTGTACCTCATTATGAGGAACGTACCTCATTTTGAGTCTTAAAAAGTTCATGTTCCTCAAAGTTCCTCGAAGTTCCAAACTGAAAGACTCTGTCACACATTCAGTGTTAGGAATTTTTTTAAGTGAAATCTATAGTAAATAGAAATGAATCATATTAGTTCATTAAAAGATCTTCTTTATAATTAAAACCAGCATATTTTAACCATCCTATGGCCTTCCTAGTTGAAATTGTTAGTAAACCATTAATATGTGTTCCACAATTTGCCCATTTGTTCCACATTATGAGGGCTAGTGTTCCTCATTTTGGAGATGGAAGGTTGAAAGCTATGACCCCACTCTGATGGACTTCCTGCATATCCACAAAACAAACAACACCAGAATTACCCATTCCAAAGAGTTAAACCTTGCCTGTGATATAACTAGGACCTGCTAGAGAGATAGGTATGTATCCCAGTGACTACCCCATCTATGGAACAGGCTCCCCATCCATGTGAAGCAGAATTCCTCCCTTACCCAATTCCAGTGCAACTTGGGCAGTTGGGTGGTTAATCGGAAATTCATCCCTGGTTTGGCACCTATGTCTCTAATGGACACAGGTAACCTGTAAATGGTTCATCTCCCAGGCCCATGCTTACACTTATCAAGGGTATCAGAACTTGTCAGAGATTTGGGATGCATGGCTAGGCTTAAAAAGCCTCTTGTGGTGGTTAGCCTAGTAAACATCTATGAACCTATGTGATGTATACTCAATTGATTTTGTGGCCATAATTGTTGAGTACAGATATTGGTGGATTATAATAGCAGTTAATGGTTGAAATATTCTGAAGTGAGTACTTTTGTCATTATTGCTTCATACATTTTGTTTCACTGCTTATTGGAAAAAGAATGCTCAAATCTACAAAGTGTGCTCTAACAAATGTTGCTATATTAAAGAGAAATATAATTTAAAACAATCAGGAAAGTGAATCAAAGAACACATGCATTTAGGTGTAGTCCTAACGTGTATGCAGGGGCCCCATGGTTTGAAAACAGCCCTGGGACCAAGGTACACTTAATCTGCCAAGTGCATTCTCAGTGAATATGACTTCATGGGAAGAGAAGTTTACTGTTGCTTATGCTAAGTCAGCTTTCAAGAGACGTTTACTGTTACTCACACTAGGTCTGTTTTCAATGTGGAACTGTTTTGTTTTGCTTTGTTTAGAAAATGGCCATCAGTGTTTGTGCTATAAAATTTGGCATAAAAGTTTTAAATAAAATCCACATCTCTGTAATCATTACAAAAGTAAAGAAGAAAATGGTGTGCATACTGATGGTTTTGAACAGTGTTTATGGTAAATGGGGAGAGAGGACCACATAATGGGATATTGGAATTGCTATGGGGAGAGGGGCTGGTACATTATTCTGCCTGGGGACCTATTTGAACATAATCTGACTCTGCTTGTCATTAGCATAATCAGTTCTTGTCCAGGTGGCAACATCAGCTTGCTGTCATGTATATCAGCGTGTTGTCATGTATAAGCTCCTACGGATGTCACTGTCATAGTGCTCTGCCCTGAGAATACACAACAAAAGAAACACTGAAGTGAGCATAGGTAGCTCTCCAAAACCATGAATCAGTGTCATGCATGCTAACAGCATCCCAGCAAAATTATCATACAGTCCCAACCTCCCTCTACTGCCATCCTCATATGACTGCATACCTAATGCACCTTTAGCAGAACATAGTCACAATTAGCTATCGTCAGCCTACAGTCTCTATATGCATTCTACTATACAGCAATCTAGTGTAAGCAGTACTTACCTGATGCATCATCCATCAAGCTGCATAGAGAGTGGGTCTATCCTGGCATCAGTGTCTACGTCTCCACTGATGATTCCAGAACAATTGCCCCCTACAGGAGCACAAAAACAATTCTGGCTATGTCAGCCTGCTGCTCCAAGGTGACCCACTGTGGCCAATATCTCAGCTGCTATAGAATGTACTTTTATCTTGATATGGAGGAGAATGTTGATGAAACACATATAATGCTGCCGAAATGTGCAGTTTCATCACCCACAGCATCTATATAACTGACCACTATCTGCCACACCTAGTCATGTCAAAAAGAGCACAGTCTCTTCAAAAGGTGTTGTTCATGAGTCCTAATTACTTGTAACAGTACATTAAATGTCCAGCCTCTGACAGCTGCCTCATCTTTTACTTTTTATCACACAAAGGAGAGAATTATTATGCTTTACCACACTCATGGCCATTTCAGGGATAGCCCCTGTAATGGTCCATACAAAAAAACTTGATGTCTGTAATGACTTGGCTGAAACATTGCCTCAGCAGCAGGCATCACCAGAAATGGGGATCAGTGCAAGCATCAGTACTATGACTTATGATAGAGGAATCCTGGTGATCTTTGTGCATGGAAAATTCAGGCTAAGCAATGACATCCCAAATGCTATAGTAACTGAATAGCATTTTTTAAAATATTTTTATATGCTCCTACTTTATCTTGTTTTATGTTTGGAAATGTTGCTGCTACTAACAAGTGCTTGTCAAGTTTATCTTATGAAAAATGTATCTGTAATTGCCTGGCTCCTCCACATCAGATGAAGGTGGTGGTGTTGGTACTGGCTATAATATGCCAACTATATTCTGTGGGCTTTGGCAGGACTTTATTCTGCATTCACTTATGGCTAAATTATTTTGTCTCCTCGTGGCAGGTTTGAATGATAGATTTGCTCAGCAGACATCTACATAGTGTCCCACCACATCTATGGCAAAGATGGATGCTGAGGTTGGCAGTGTTCTGGCCCTTTACTTGCAGACAGCCCACATGTATTGTTTGAGGTGGCCCAAATGCAGCAAGAGCAGTTGGTAGAGTCTGAAATGGATAGAGCAGTGAGCAGATATATGTCATGGAGGGACAGCCTCTTGGACCAGATTGAAGATTCACTTGAGCGACTAACCCCTGCTATCAAGCCACTGGAGATGGATGTTGACTATGCTACCAACCACTTTAATCCATTACATGGTGACAATTCAGTGTAATGTCCTTATGGCTCAGGACATGCAATGAAATACCATTTGCATGTATCCTTCTCTATCTCCATTCATGTGTGTTCCTCCTCTTCTTGTGCCCTACTACATACCCTATGCATTGTCCAGCCCTCCCCATCACCACTATTTACCTTCTGCTTGTCTCCATCCATCCATCCATCCATCCATCCATCCATCCATCCATCCATCCATCCATCCCATGATTTCTCATTCCAGAGTGTGCACTTCCATCCCTATTTGCCTGTGCTGTTCTCTGTGTGTCTGTGCCTGAACACTATCCTGAATCCCCCCTCTTACCCTGCTTTCGATTTCAACATTTCACCTCTTCCTTTCTCTCCATATGAGAAAAGATGGCTGAAACGTGTTGCTCTCCTTCCAGCCCATCCTGCATTCTCCTACATGTTCACTTTTATTTGACAGTCTGTTTGCTTCTGCCCTTTTCCTTTCCTTTCCTTTCCTTTCCTTTCCTTTCCTTTCCTTTCCTTTCCTTTCCTTTCCTTTTAGAATCAAACAATGGACACTATACCAGTGCCCCAGCAAACAATATGTGGCTGCTTAGCTTTCTGAAGCACTTGGTACCATCCTGCTAAGTGACGCATTGACACATACAGCATAGCTAACATAAGCAATTCTTTATAATCAAATATATTAGTCTGCATTCAAATTTTCTGTTCTCACAAGTTCACAGAGTATAGCACACAAGCACTATATTGAGCTGCAATGTATGAATACTACTGCCTGGCTCCTTGCAGTTGCAGTTTCTCTGGTTGGATAAGTCTGCATGCATAACTGCTGTGCATCTCAGGACCACTGCATTGCTGCATGCTCACATTTGGCCATTGCACATCTTCCTACAACACCACTTAGTGCTGCTCAGTTGCACAACATTTACACTCAAGTGCCTTCATGAATACCAGACATGATCTTCACACTGATCCATTTCCCATGGTCTGAATCAGATCGGCAGTCAGATATTTGGAATTTGCTTGTCCCAGTTATGCAGACACTGTGGCTGTTTTTTTTTTCTGCCAGAAGTATTCATGATTTTGTTCTTAATCATACTCAGTTCCACTTCCTTATCTGTTTGTATGTCTGGATTGTGCTTATTACTTCTGTCTGTGTGATGAATAATGAAATGTGTGATGCAGTTAATTCTATCACCATTATATATGTTTTCTAATAATGACATAAAGTTATCAGCATTTGAAGGAACAATGCCAAACTTGGTGTTTTTCACAATACACCTTTCTTATTCTGATATGTTCATCTCTCTTCCCTTCTTCTGCATCAGTTTCTTCATCTAGTTATGTTAAACTATAATTCTTTACTTATTTTTTATCACCCATCTTATCATTAACTTTATCATATTACACATTTCTTAATTGTGTCCCTTTGTCATCATTTTAAAACTGTATATTCTATATAATTCCTTCAACTTTTTCTAAAGCATTGTCACCTAAAGTGGAGAGAGGCAAAAATGAACAAGAAGGTTCTTCATTCTGCTAATGAGATTCACCCTTCATTTCTTAAAAAGTTAATGTTATCTCATAGACCTTGGTTCATATTTTAATACATCTATTTGTTGAATAAGTTCCATTTATATGGAAAAGTAACGCTCTTCTCTAAGGCCTCCACCCCTACCCATCTTGTTGATTGCTGGCCATTTCATATCTACAACCTATGGTCCAAGCTGCTGAATAAGTTATTATATGACCAGGTCACTGAAAGCACAAATAAATATGTCTTACTGTATTATTTCAAAACTGGATGCAGAAAGGACTGTAGTAGCCTTGAATCCACCTATCAGGTTGATAACACTGTACTCATCAACATGGATAATTTGTATGCTAATATAGACATGTCCTAATGATCTTAGCCTGGCTTTTCTACTTATAGGCCATGATCCTTTAATAGATAGTTGGTTTTCATGAGTGCCCATGTGTATTGCTCTGGCATTATTAAATTCGAGGACGTTTTCTGTTTGAATTGTTACTAGAGTTACTGATCCTGTCATCTGGGTTCCTCAGGCATGTGTCCTGGTACCCATTTTTCTCACTTTTACTAGCAGTGTTACAGTGGGCAGCAAGGGTCTTCAAGCTCTTTGTGCTGATGACCTTGTTCTGCTTACATATGGAAACAATAAGACCTGGACATGAAGCTTGATCTAGTCCAGTTTCAATCAAGTCTGGCACTAGTCTGATGCCAGTCACAAAATAGTGAGCACTAAGAAATTTCAAAGAGGCTGACCCTTTTGCCTGCAGAGTCACTCCTTCAGTCGACTATGTTTGATTTGTCCTATAATCTGTTTCACACTGAAGCAATTATTCAAAAAGTTATAGCACAATTTAAGATTTATTATAAGCTTATTATATTATCCACTTCAAGAAAGAAGTTGTATTGAAATGCATTTTCTTCTCACTATATTATGCTCACCGATTCTCACGTATAACACATTATTATTGCAAGCTACATTAAATAAAGTCTGCCAGTTTATTTCCTTCTCGAAGGCCCATGGCAACTGCCAAATGTCTTCCTGTATGTGAAATTGCATGACTTCTTGTGTTTTGGTTTTTAACCTTTGCATTGAGCTTATTTCTCTCCAGTTGCTAAAAAGCAGACATTACACATTCTCATACTCACCATTTATTTTTTCAAATCATCAAGTCATTTCACTCCCTAAACCCTCATTTGGGCTTTTAATTAACAAGTGTACCTTTGCAACATAACTCCAGCTATTTGGAACTTATTCTCATCCAAACTCAGGAGCTGTACCCAACTGTGTCCACTCTCAGTTGAACTGCTCGCTTATCTGCCCAACTCTGCAGATTGCAGCTGCTTAAGGATGTTGTATGAAGGAATTTTCTTCTGCTTTACAGCCCTGCACTTATGGCATTTCTCTGTCAACCTTATTTTTTTCAATGCTGTCACTGCACTGACATTTTTACTTACCCAACTCGTTGGTGTAATTATGTGTTTAAAACATTCTACTAATATATATGATACTTTGCTTTTAACTAATGTAAGCATCTATACAAATGCATTTATAATGTTACTGTATTACTTTGTTAACTGCCTTTGGCCTAGGTCATTATTGGAAAGGATCTTTTCAACCAACTTACTTACCTGCTTATAAAATAAACACATCTTAACTTTTTCTTTTTTTTTTCCAAAATGTTTTTATTCATTTTAGAACACAATAACGTAACAGCATAATAACAGGAAAAAAAAAACAAATAAACTATATACAATGTCCATAACAACTAAAAAAGCAATATACATAGGAGAACACTTAATATTTCTCAAACAGATTAGACAGTTTTGTCCAAGCAATTAAATGATAGGTTGTGTTGTTAGTCCTTGCTTTTACAGTAGTAATCTCATTCTGCAGCTTAATGTTTTCTGCTTGGTGGAAGGAAATTGGCAGTATAAGTGGGCTAAGTCATCCTTACCTGGCATCTTATTCACTGTTGCCTGTGTACATTCATCTTTTTTGTGGTGTGATAATAATTCTGCCTTCAGACTGACTACTATCTGTTCACCGCTATATTGTTTGCTGGTCTTCAATGCAGCGTGATCATTAATTCTTAATATTAAGCTGTTGAAAGGTCTTGTGTTATCTTTGTGTACACATGATATGCTTTATGATTATACAGATCTGCCTGTTTCTGAGCAACATATAAAGTAGCAGTGCAAGAGCAGGTTTGTCTGATACCCTCTGCCTTTTTTAAAATGCATACAGGACTGAAACGTTCAAGAGAATCGTGTAGTGACATAGAACCTACACAGGCTCTGTACTCCATGTTAATGATTATAACAGTTGTATCTGCAGTCTGCTGGATGGCCTGTTTTCCTTTTCTACATTCTCTCACTCATATTGGTTTTGTGAGTGGGCAGTTGGATGGATTATATTTCTTTCTCAAATGGATAGCTCATTAGTATAGTGCATATTCTTGCTCAGACATCCCTTGCCACTTGAGGGGGTGCTTAAAAGTCAGCATTTCACGTTATGATGTTTTTCACAGAGCACTTAATCACTCATCAGTACAGATATGGTACAATCCTACAGCAGCCTGCATTAATGTGCACAATAATGTAAACGTCCTTATTGAATAGCCTTGTGTGGAGTTCATCTTTTGAAATTTCAACATATATAGTCACAGCAAAGTTAACATTTCAGGAGCAAACTGAAAATGCCATAAGTCCCAAAGGCATGCCTTAAATGGTGACTGATAGAAAAGTGGAAGTAGGTAAAAAAATAACAATACAAGCTACATCTCATATATAATGGAGTTTTAATGACACAGGCTTTCCAGCAGTTAATACTTTATTTGCTTTTATGTAGCTCATGAGGGATCAAAGTTTCCTGTCAAAGGTTTGTCTCTGAGGGGTTTTCAGTCTTTTTAATTGATATTAAAATCAACCTCATTCTTTTCTAGTAATGTACATTTTACAGATTACAAAAGAAAATGAAACAAAAACTCCAAAGGTGGAAATACAGAAGAATGATGAAAGACTTCAAGTTCATACTGCAAACACAGAGATATTTTAAAGACACTATCCATAACTGTTGGCATAATGTTAGCTTAAAAAAAGCAACAACTGTTTGTATTTTGAAATAATTGCTGTTTTGTCTGACAAACTCACATCTAATTGTCTATACTTTGTAGCTTATTTAATAGTTTTGGTCTTACTTAAAATGTGCCACACTTTTAGAAATATTAATTTTATCTGATCAGTTTTCGAAAGATCTTTTCTTGGCGAGAAATGATACGCACAACACACAATGTCTCATGATAATATAAGGGGGCTGTATTGTGTGGTGTGTTAGTGCTGAATGCTCTAAAAGTAAGGCCTTTCCTGATGGCTGAAGTATATGCACAATCTGATTAGAGATCAAGGACAACAGCAGTAAATCATTTTATAAAATAACACCATTTCACTGCAGTTCAGTTCTGCTATAAAATAAAGTAGATTAGTTAGATGGTGGCCCATGTTTTCTGTGAGATTAAAACATGATTGTTATTAACTTATCAAAACAGAGTTCATTAAATCCTGATCCTCACAGAGAAGTCTCTGAGCATGCATTTACTTCAAATATCAGCTAGTCTCCAAGACTACTGCACAAATACTGACTGTATATTTCCCTGAGGTACTTTGGTCTAGCAACTAGAAAATTTACAGCAGTAAAGATTTTCCTTCTGCTTTTTTTTTTTGATTCACTCCAGATGTTTGCTTTTTTTTTTTTTAATGAAATTGGTATGACAAATAATAATTTGGCAATTCTGCACTGAATAAATCATAACTGTCAGAGAATATTTGTACAAAATATGCGGAGAATGACAAACAAAAATAGTACCACACAGTTTTTAGAAGACCACAGTAACCTTTGGCATATCTCAGTACTTATCATCTCAAATGTATTTTACTTTTTATATAGAGTGGTCCCCCATTAGGCCTCTGGCCTCTGTTTTCACTGGAAACCAAAGGTTGCGCAAGTACACTAGCAGAAGTTTAACAAAGGCACCAGGTAGTCTCCCTGAGCTGTCTAGGGGGCAGCACCCGGCTGAGTGTGTTCCTGTGGAGTAGGGAGTAAAGCAAACATAAAGGGAGGAAATGGCTGCATAGCAAGATGACTGCAAAGTCATCTTAGAAGAAGGAGGTCTGCCCATTCAAGTGATGGAAGTGGAACAATGGGAGGATGTCCCTGATTTCCAAGTTAATGGTAGCCATGGCCATTGGTCTGATCTTTCTGAAAGTAATAAGGAAAGACTTTTCCATTCCTGCTGACCTGAAGTTGCCAGTCTGGCCAGTAAAGGAATGTACTTTCATTGAAGGAATTTATCTTCAAAGAAGGAAGAGAGGTAAGCAGCTAAATCAAGATAAAAACTGTAACTGAGAAAGATGGGAGAATGGATTTTCAATACTATGAGGTATACTAAGTCATAGATCCAAAACTGATCCCTTACTGCTGTACTTGAAGAAACATAAACATATCAAATTAGTGATTGTCCTCCATTTTCATTTAAATGAGGTCAGATGCACACCTAGCACTATGGAGGTAAACTGCAGATGATTTCCAGATGTATTTCAGATGACAAATAATTACATTTAAATATTGTAATTGTGCAAATACAAAAAATAAGGGTTTACTTTATCTAAATAATTCATAAATAAAGCAGGGGGTTCAGGAATATTTCATTAAGGTTTGGAAAGATCTTATGAATTTATGAGTTTTCCATAGTAGATGGCTAGAATGGGGTAGAATTCGAAAAAAAAAACTGTTCAAGAATGCAAATAGGGCTGCATGACAGTAAGGGAACAGGAGGAAAGAAAATAAAGGTAATATTTTGGGAGACACGCATGACTGCTTGAAAAATAATAGGTAATTTGATAAAGAAATGGAATTCTTTCATTTTCATTAGCTGTTTATGTAATTCAGAGTTGTGTAGAGTTAACGTCTACTCTGGGAGCAACGGGCATAAGGCATTAAGTCAAGTGGGTGGCACAGGAGTCTGTCATAGAAAACACACACACACACACACACACACACACACACACACACACACACACACACACACACTACCTAGAGTTCCACCTGCAACACTTTTTTGAATATGAAGATACTAGCAAAAACCCATGCAAACAAAAAGTTAACATGCCAGCTCTTTAGAAAAGAAAACCTAGTGAGAAACTGAAGTATCATTGACTGCTGCACTACGATGATCCCTGCCCTGCAAAAAAAATGGAAAATACAAGGAAAATAAAGGGGTGCTAAACAAATCAAAACTTTTTTTTTTTACTTTTTTGATGACAGTAAAGAAAGAGAAAGGCTTTATGGTGACTTCAATAAATAAAAATAGGAAATGAGTGGCAGACCAAAGTGAAAACCTGAAGTAGTCAATGATTATTTGAAGAAAGTCTTTGTATATAGGAGCTTCCACTTACAGAAAGGTGGCTTCCAAGGGAAAGTTTTAGATGGATGAAAATTAAAGAAATGAGATACAGTGAGAGAGAGAGAGAAACCAGTAACTTTAGAGGAGATAAGAATGTCCTTACAAGCAAACAGGGAAAGGAGGTGCCAAAGTAAAGTGCATCAGTGATATAGTTCCTTTAAAACGTTAAAATAGCAGCTAAACTGTTACATTCTGCTCAGCCCCACCTTTCCCCTCAGGATGGTCATGCCCATCTTCCCCCAGCAGTGCCATCAGGTTCTGAAGATGTTAATCGAACTTAGATAATCTGGCGTAGTCAGGGTTTAACCACTGTATGCCACTGACACTGGGTGAATGCATGAGAACAGTAAATAGAGACATGCACCCATCATCAGTCAGAGAGACTCAATGCCTTAAATGTAAATGTGTTGAATTCTGCATCAGTATCAATGTTAAATGCAGCCCTCGTGCAATGTAATCATTAGTTTTCCAACAGTCATCTCTACTACTGCTTGCTGTTTCTGTTTGCACTGTGTTCACTCTATGCATCCCAAAAGAACCCAGAGACATTTCTGTTTCATTCTGCCACCTTACTTCCAGTATGTGGATCTCATGCTGCAACACATTATTTCACATTTTAATAACTTAACAAAATGGCTATGTCACCACATAATTTACAGACTCTGTAATTGATTTTCAAAGTGCTTTCTCTGGCCTATAGCTAAAACACTTGAAAAATAATTTATTCTTCATACCTTCAGTGCTTTATTAATTTGTTAAGTTGACATTTCTTAAACTACTTCTTATTTCAACATAAGGGTTGAGAGTTGACATAATGGCTAACATGATTACCTCACACATAAGAAGTATAAGGTTTGATTTACACCAAGGGGAATTGGTTAGGCTTAAAATAGTCCACAAAGGCAGCTAGCCTAATACTAACCTATAAACCTAAACCTATTTCTGATTCAACACACAGCTATATCTCTTAGTGGTGAATCAGACAAGTCACCAGTCTTGTGCTCTGTGCTTTAGATCAGTTACATAAATGTCTACTGACTCTCAAGCCCCTTCATTTCCAGTGAAAATAAATGCTTTATATGTGGAAGATTTTTCTTTCACACGCAATAACTTTAAATAGGTTCGTGTTGACTTGCTGAAGGTAGTTTTGGCAAGCTGAAACAATTCAAAAACTATGTTCTGAAACTGCCTTCAGCAAACATCAATGAAACCCCAGGACTTATATATGTACCCCACTCTGTGGTATCCCAACAGTGGCGAAAGAGGCAAACACCACTGCCAGGGGAAGTAGTTTTGGCAAACAGTCATCAAACATATTATGTCCACCAAAGCTGTCTTCGGATCCTCTTGAGACTTGTCAGTCAATATAACATCTTGTGCCTCTGCCTTCCTGATTAAAGTCATGAGTGTTACATACCTTAACTGCTTCCTAACCTCTGATAAGAAAGAATGATGAACGCAGTACTTTCTCCATTTTTGTTTTCCAGTAATACTAACTGCAAGGATTTTTAAATCCAGCAATTCTATTTCTCTTGCAAGTTTCTATGAAGTTTCAGTGATGACAGTAACTGTAGTGTAGACAGTTTGAGCCAAACATAAAAGTGTAGATGAATAGCTGGTGGTTCAGCGAAATTTGCTATTAATTTCTGTGGAATAACAACTATTTGTTTGATTAAAATACAAGAATGTGAAAGCTATGAAATACGAGAAATAAGATTAGAAGATCTGCCATAAAAAAATGAAAATTTCTATTTGCAAGAAAACATGAGACTGACCTCTTAATGCAGGTAAATGTGGTACATTACTGGCATCTGTAAGAACAAAATAGAAGACAGTCAGAAAATTGCTTCCATAGACTTATAAGAAAGCTAAACAAAAATGCAGCAGTTGGTATAAACTGCTAAAGATGGTAAGTTCCTGTAATTCTGACACCATATTGCATACATACATAAACAAATATGTCCTTTCTTAATCTTAGATCTAAGAACAAACTTTAATTGCAGGTTGGAAGCAGTGAAAAGTAACAGTAATGATTTTTAGAGTTTACCAAATTAACAGCTATATATATATATATATATATATATATATATATATATATATATATATATATATATATACCATAAACTATATTGATATTATAATAATATTCATAAATAGACAAGCACATTTCATTTGAACATTTACAGAAAATCAACCTTTGTTAATATGCATTTACATCAGACTAGTCATTGCCCCTCACATAACAAAAGAAATATAGTGAAATGTCAATGCTTGTTTATTTGCCTGACTCTGTGGTGCAGAGGGGTTGTTTTGAATGTGGTTATGGTGTCCATCTGTGGCTATGGTGTCCATGGTTTGATTAACAGCCCTGGCACTAGAAGAGCAGGCAGGGAGGGGTGAAGGGAAGTGACCCACTAATCTGTCCTGGAGGGAGGGTTGTGTGCACTCAGTGATTAGATTCAATTTTTGAGGTGGAGACAAAAATAAAAAACACCTCATGTGCTTTGGGGGTTAGAGATGGACTGCACAAAGGGAGTGACCTTGCAGAAGTGAGGGGGTGTCCTTCTCAGTCAGTCCATTGTATACACCCCTCCTTAACTAAGCCAAATGTGCAAGAACATTAAAGCAGAAAACAAATTCACAGCCACTCAGAGCAGCCCTAATGATGGCCCCTCCAGGCTAACCCTCACCCCCAATGATGAAGAATGAATGGGCTGATTGACTGGAAGGGGCTGAGGATCAGTAGCAGCAGGGACAAAGTGAAACAAAAAACAGATTTTACCCAAATTAACATCAGATTATACCATTTTTGAAAAAGTGGTAGCTGAATTGAAAGAAATGTTTCTGCAAAGAGAATATTATGGCAAATACACCAATACTATTATTAAGGAAGTAGATGAAGAAAGGGCAAATAATATATTTCTTCAGTTTTAACTCTAAAGAAGTTTGAGAATAATGTAGATAAAAAGGCAATGCAAAGAATTATACTTATTCCTTTTCTGCAACTTTTCAGTAGATACATATGATACATGGGAAATTTTAACAGAGAATTCAAATATTTTAAGTGGTAACGATGACATATTAAGGCAGTCAGAGGACCTCCTCTAATTGTCAATAAAAAGAACAAACACAAGGACACTAATAGAGCAAAAACTAAGAGATCTAAGGCAATGTGACCTCTGATAGATCTATGGTCATATCTAATTGTGTTATTTTGCTCATATTACATATTTGTTTATGAGAAGACATTTTTTTATCACACATGGAGAGAACACCTTCTTTATCTGATTAGTTTACTTGCAAAACAAACTAAAAAATGGACACAGCAGTTCGTCGAAGAAACAAAGCAGAAGAAACTTTGCATTAATAAAATTTAATTGAAGCGCTTTTCGTTTGCACAGTGTGCAAACTTCCTCAGAAACCATATTAATATTTAAAACATGTATAAATATATTCAGGTGTACCTGGTTAACCAATCCAATCGCTCAAACTTACTTTACCACTTTCTTAAAGGCACATTAAATATATTGATACTTTACTCTAAAGAAATAAGCATACTTCTGTATGCCGATTTATATCCATGAATAAAAAGACAAAATTATAAAAATATAAAAATATATATAAAAAGTTAAGCATGTTAATGTCTCCTATTATTAAATGTGTACATAATATACATATAATCAATGTACAGCTAGATTAATAATACAGAAACTCCACCTCATCTCTTTAAACTCTTCAGTTTTAAAATACTACTTAAGGAGCATGTTTCATTCAAGCCTGGAAAGTTGTATGCATTTAATCTAATCTGCCAGGCTAACTCTAGTTCCTCCAGTCATAAAGGTGCAGGGCCACCCCTTATTTCTTGGTAGACCTGGTCGATGACCAAAAATTTAAAACTGTGTTCAGTATATCCTTGAATATGTTTGGCTAAAGCGTTGTCCTGCTTCTTTCTACTAATGGCATATTGGTGCTCATACATTCTTTCATGGAGCCTCCGCTACATTTTACCAACGTAGAATGCAGGACAACATTGGCATTTAGCCAAATAAATCAAACAAACTGGGGAAATACAAATAAACTGCAAAAAAACACTCTTCAGCAGTAAACCAAAAAAGCAGACCTACCGATAAATAAAAAGGATTTATTTTTGAGCGCTTTTCATTGCCCCAATAAAGCAACTTCCTCAGAAACAGTTCACATTAAAAAACATTAAAAAACAATGTTATTTAAATATGTAAATGTTATTTACTATTTAAATAACATTGTTTTTTAATGTGAACTGTTTCTAAGGAAGTTGCTTTATTGGGGCAACGAAAAGCGCTTAAAAATAAATCCTTTTGATTTAGCCAAATAAACCACCATTTTTGAATTACAATTGTACCTCCATTTTAATCTAAATTGGGTGCCTCCCACTGTAAACATATTTGCAACTTCTACATATTTGCAAAAGTTGCAACTTTGACATTTGTGCATCCCTGTTATTTTAGGGTAAGTCTGACGTTGTTGTTCAAGTAATGATTTCAGATTTTTACCTCTTCTAAATGTAACACTAGGCTTATCACCCATTTTAACACAAATGCTAGGGTTAGTTCTAAACAAGCCCCAGTTTTTCTGAATAATGTCTATGCAGGAGTGGCTGTGTATATTATATGTAGTAATAAAGCTTGGCCCAAGTTTGCTAAGTGTAACAGAAGAATGTTCTATATTATTAGACGTCATTGCATCTAAATTTGTTGTCTGCTCAGTGAGCATGTATTAATGCCCAATAATGGTTTATATATGCTGTTAAATCTCTTGTGTTTAACTTCATCGACCAGGTTATCTATCAAACTCTCAGGGTAACCCCGATGCAAGAACATGCGTTTCAATAATTGACATTCTTCCGCAAAATCTTGATCCTGACTCACTATACATGCAGCTCTCACCAGCTGGCCCTTAATGACTGATCGCTTCTGGTGATGTGGGTGACAGCTTGAAAAATGTAAAAATGAGTTGGAATATGTGCTTTTTCTGTAAATATTGGCTACAAAACTATCCAATTCACTGTTCTTAGATAACCAAATGTCAAGGTAAGCTATTGCTTCCGTGTTATATGTAGAAGTGAACTGCAAGAATTGTGTTGACCCATTAAATTGTTCCAAGACTAATCTACTAGTCTCAGCATCACCATTAAGAAGGATGAAAATATCATCCAAATAACGTGTGTAAAAAACTATCTGGTCATTGAGACCTGTATTTTTAAACACATATTCCGATTCCCAATGGCCATTACTAAATACGCTATACTTGCCCCACAAGGGGAACCCATAGCAACACCAACTTTTTGTAAGTAGAAATTGTCACCAAGCATAAAAAAGTTGTTGTAAAGTATAAGCTCTAGCAATTCAATAACTAATGCAATCTCATTTTTCGAAGCACCATTTTTCTTTAACACCAAGCTCACCCATTCAATCCCTATGTCGTGTGGAATACATGTATACAAATCCTTCACATCTACTGTGAGGAAGTTGTAATTCATGTTAAATTCTAAACTGTCTATTTTCTTAAGGAATGACCATGAGTCTTTACATATTTGATGTTCCTGTATCAAGTATTTTTGTAATATTGAGTCAACAACTTTAGCACATGGATATGTTGGAGACCCATGGCCATCCACTAATGGTCTCATGGGGGGATTTGTCACATTTTTATGAATCTTCGGTATACTGAACAAGTAAGGGTATCTAGGGTATAATGTGGACATGTAGTTGTAAATATTTTGTTCCACCCTACCCTCTATAAACATGTCTTCAATACTGTTCTTAATTAAACTATAAGCTCTAGTAACTTCTGACCGTGAGCTCAATACGTAGGCAGAGTTGGCTAATAACATTGCCATACGTTCATGATAATCTATGTTATCGAAGACTACAAGACCCCCTCCTTTGTCTGATTTAATAACATTATGAACAAAAAGTATTACAATGGCAGATTCTATTAAATGCATGCCACCCTTGTCTTAAATGAACAAACTAGAACAAAATGTCTCCATAAACTGGGACTCTTAAAACAGATATTAGCTCTATTAAGCAATAAATTTCTTTTTAAGTGAGGGATTTTCTAGAAATCTGGACATTGCTTTATTTCATGATCTTAAAGATCTCTGACTGTAAATATTGTTGTGATTATTTTACACATTGAAAATCCAATAAAAAATTTAAAAAAGAAATATATTTTTATTATTTTCCTGTTTAAATATGTTTTCTATGGACTTTAACAAAATATTTTCATTATATCATTTACATGGTTCTCTTGACTGGTTGTGTTTTGAAAAATCTTATGATTTTGCAAAGGATTTAAATAGTTTTGTGTGTGTGTGTGTGTGTGTGTGTGTGTGTGTGTGTGTGTGTGTGTGTGTGTGTGTGTGTGTGTGTGTGTAAACTACTTTGCTCTGAAGAACTCTCCATTATAATTAAAAAAAGAAGAAAGTGCTCAACAGTTTTGTTTTATATAACAGAGTGTTTTAGTAACTGAAGGTTCTTAACAATGTGCTTTCTTATTTATATTTTATCTGTATAGGTTCATAGGTGTGCACTAGGCTAATGGCCCTGGAGCCTTTACAAGCCTACCCCATAGGATTACCCTGGCATCGTGCCACCCAACCTTAGTTCCCAGTGCCTCTGTCGCGTAGAGCCACTGGAATGATCCCCGGGGTGAATTTTCTATTTCCCATCCACTCATCAAGATTTCTCTTGAAGAGGGCCAATGAGGTGCTCTGTTTGACATGTATAGGAAGTCTATTCCATAGAATGGGCCGTCTCTGGGTTATGAACCTGTCACTCCAGCATGTTCTGTTGATTGTGGCAATGAGGTTAAAGTCTCTGGAGAGTGTGGTGTGGAGGGATTGAGATTTCTTTAGATGTAGCATTTCTAACAGAGCTGGGTCAGACATGGCTTTGTAAGTCAAGCAGTGATCGCCTCTAAGTAGGCAGTATGAGACAGAGAATAGTTGGAGTTTTTTAAGTCTGTTCATATAGGACAAGTGTTTAAGGCCTAGGATCCTCTTTGTGAGGTACTTTTGTGGTCTCTCTAGTTGTTGCAGGTGTCTAGTGAGGTACATGCCAAATGGGGCATTGTACTTGATGATTGGCCTAATGAGGGAAGAGTAGAGGGAGACAATGACATCTTTCTTCCTGGATGCAAATCCCTTAGTAATGAGATGTGCCACACAGAAGATCTTTCTGACCACAGTGGCAATGTGGTGGTCAAAAGAGAGGTTGCTGCCAACCTGTGTTCCCAGATCTCTTATAATGCCTTCTGTGGTCAGTGGACTACCATTGATGTGGTAATTCATGGGAACTGGGTTTTTCCCAAAGGGGATGACGTCACATTTTTTGGCATTGAGCTTAAAGCCATAGTTTTGACACCAGTCGTTGGTCTCAGTGAGGACTTTCTGTAGGATGTCAACATCACTTGAGTTAATAATAGCTCCCAACTTGCAATTGTCTGTGAACTTTGTCAGCCAGAGTCCCTTTGTGTTGGCCTGGACTTCAGAGAAGTAGATACCAAATAGGCGAGGACCCAGAACTGAACCATGTGTGACTCCACTTGCGACTGGTCAGCTGTCTGACTTGAAGTCAGCTACTTTCACACTGTGTGTTGTATCTGTGAGCCAGTTTGCAACCCACCTAGTGATATAGGGGTAGATGCCTAGCTTAGTGAGTTTTTTTATGATTCCTGAGTGGGGAATGGTATCAAAGGCCTTAGCCAGATCAAGGTAGGCTGTATGCACCGCCTTGCCTTCATCCACAGCTCTTGTGACTGACTTAAAGAAGTTGACCAGGTTGAGCAGGCATGATCTACCCTTCACAAAACCAAACTGTGTGTGATCTAGAGTTTGGAGATTCCCTATATTCTTGTTTATTAAGTCCATGATGATGCGTTCCATAGCTTTGCATATCAGACTTGTCAGGCTAATGGGGCAATAGTTCCCAGGGTCTGTAGTCACTCCTCCTTTGTGGAGAGGGATGACTGTAGCAGTGCGCCATTCAGTAGGGACAAAGCCTGAGGTGAGGATGTGATTGAACAGGGCACACAGGTGAGGTGCCAGTTCACTCTGTAGTTCATGTAGAACACAACCAGGGATATTGCCAGGTCCCGTAGAAGCTGTATTATTGGCCTTGGGCAGCACTATTTTAACCTGTGCAGCAGCAATACTGGGTGCCTGGCAATCTACTGGTATTGTGATTGGTCCTTGGGGGGGGATAAAGTTGACACTGAATCTGTCAGCCAGTATATTGGCAATATATGTTGGCTCTGTATAGGAGGTACCATTGTGCAGTATCTCAGAGCAAATCTGGGTATTGCCGTGGAGGTTCTTTACATAACTATAGAAGGCCTTGTGGTTGTCTTTAGTATCTGCTGCAATTCTGTTTTCATAGCTAGCTTTAGAGGATTTGATGAAGGATCTTGACTTTTTGTTGAGGCTGATAAGGGAATTTTTCCAGTCTTGGGACTTCACCTTATTCCGCATCAGTTTCCTCCTTCTGTTGTACAGTTTGTTTATTGTAAGGGACCTCCAGACTGGCTTCCTTTTTTAAGAGGAGAGCATCTTGGTTCTATTGGGTATGGCGAGATCCATGCATTTGTGTATGTGTTCGTACAGTGCATTTGTGTATGAATTGGTGGTCATGCAACTATTCTCCATTTGCATGGGTGCCATGAAGTTAGCCACCTCTGTTTTTAGGAGCCCAAAGTTAGCTTTGGAGAAGTTTTTCATGGTTGTTACTTTTGCGGGGGGGGGGGGTGTATTGATGTGGATTTCCAAGTATGTGGCCGGATCTAACCAGGGAGGAGTTGGTGTAGAGCAACAGTCACCCATGTTAGTAATGACCAGGTCAGGGATGCTGCTACCTTTAATGGGGGTAAGAACGAACTGGTCCAGGGCATCGGAATTAATGAATTCCAGGAAATGTTGGGCAAGTGTATTGGTACAAGAGTAGATTTCCACGTTAATGAAGGAGTAGTTGAAGTCACCCAGTATGAGAGTGTTAGGTTGGACCCCAATATTCTCCAGGGTGCTTGGGACATGGTTGGGGATCTTATAGCAGGCTATGACCTGAATCGCTATCTTACCCAATGTTAGCTGCACTTGAAGTATCTCTGATGCATTATGTTGGGCTACCAGTCTGGAGATGTGCACATCCTTTATGAATATGGAAACTCCATGGCCTTTGGAGCTTCGGTCCAAGTTCTGGGGCCAGAAGGTGTGGAATGAGTTATAGCCTGGTAGTGAAGGGGTGCTTTCTGCTGCTTTGAACCAGGTCTCTGTTACAGTACAAATGTCGATGTTCTCCATTTTAAGGAGTGCTTCGAGTGAGTGCATTTCGAGATTTAGACATCTAGCATTGAGCAGCATGACCCTCATATTGCATTTGTTTCTAGCTGTTACAGTGGTAATTTGGTCTTTGGATCACAACCTAAAAAAGGCACTATAGGGGTGGCAAGATCCTTGGCCAGTATCCGGAAGCCCAGGGGTGACAGATGCAGGCCATCTCTGGCAAAGCATCAAGGTCTGTCAATCATGTCATCCCAGGCAGACAGATATTGGATCCCCTTAGAATGATACCAGAAACTTAGCCAACTGTTAAAATCAATCATTTTCTGCTTGTACTGTGGTATCATTCTGGGTCATGGTAGAATGCTGTTCAGGGCTAGGGTCATACCCGCCTGGGCTACATAATCCGAGAGCTCCTCCATGTCTCTTTTCCTGTAGTCCAGGGAGGTATGTCTCAGGTCATTCACACCCACATGTACAATGACAGAGTCATATTTGTACCTGCTGTTGAGGGACCTGAGTGCATGCATTATGTGGTGGATCCTGGCACCTGACAGGCAGCTGACTGTTATTTTCTCCTTATTCAACCTAGTGAGTGGGACATCAGTGTGCCTCACTATCAAGTCACCTATGACTAGTGTGTTGGGCATACTGTTTTGCCTTAGGGGCTTTGGTTGAGTGACACACTGTTTAGGAGATTTATGTCTCATGATTAGTGTTGTGTTGTGGTGGTCGAGTGCTTTCTGTCTTGGAGGTCTCTGCTGCTTGGGTAGATTTTTATTGAGAGCCTCCACAAAGGTGGGTGTGTGGTTTGTGTTTTTATGTGAAGGTAGTGCTGGTTGTGTTCTGGAGGGCTATGTGTTCCATGTGGTATCGTGCAAGTGTTGACCTTTTCCTCTTGACCAGCTATTCCGATCTTGGCTGGAGAGTGTGTGTCTTCCAGTTTAGATATATAAGTGCATCTCTCGCAAGTCTGAGTGTTGGGAGGTAAGAGGAGAGGGTTGTCAGTGTACATGAGGCATTTGCTGCATTGCCTCAGGATGCCCAAGTTCACCAGGTTAATAGGAGAAAGCACAGCAAACTGATCTTTAGACATGCCTGGAGGGGTGGGCATTAATAATAAGTACTGGAACTGTTTCCTTGTAGAACGTTTAGTGCTGATAGCACTTTTGTGTGCTACAATAATTGCTAAAACAAGTCTGGTAAAGTGCTAGACTAATAAGCTAGTAAAAGTGCAGGAGAGGACAGAACTAGCAGATCTAAGGGGAAAAATTGAAAAGCAGACTTTGGCACTGCTCAGAAGCTTACAAACAGTCCTGGATACAGCAAATCTGTATCTGGACTAAACTAGTTACAGGAAAGGCAGCAAAAGCGCAAACGTGGGCTTTTAGACCAGAAAGTTGAAAGAGATGGAAAAACTGCCCAAATGGCCAATAAACTACAATTTCTGGGCCAGAAACCACTCCTCTTGTGGTAGATATGCTACCTAGTGCTTACCACTCCCACCGATAAGCTAGAAGGCTTCCCTCCAACACAGAAAGGCTTGGGGGGGGGGCTCAGAAGCTTACATATAGTCCTGGATACAGCAAATCTGTATCTGGACTAGACTAGTTACAAGAAATGCAGGAAACAAGCCCAAATGCTGGATTTTGAAAGAGATGGAAAATACTGCCCAAACGGCCAATAAACTACAATTTCTGGACCAGAAACCACTCCTCTTGTGGTAGATAGGCTACCTAGTGCTTACCACTCCCACCGATAAGCTAGAAGGCTTGCCTCTAACACAGAAAGGCTTAGGGGGGCTCAGAAGCTTAGATACAGTCCTGGATACAGCAAATCTGTATCTGGACTAGACTAGTTACAAGAAATGTGGGAAACAAGCCCAGATGCCGGCTTTTTAACCAGAAAGTAGAAAGAGATGGAAAATACTGCCCAAACGGAGAATAAACTACAATTTCTGGACCAGAAACCACTCCTCTTGTGGTAGATAGGCTACCTAGTGCTGACCACTCCCACTGATAAGCTAGAAGACTTCCCTCCAACACAGAAAGGCTTGGGAGGCTCAGAAGCTTACAAACAGTCCTGGATACAGCAAATCTGTATCTAGACTAGACTAGTTACAGGAAAGGCAAGAAACAAGCTTAGCATTTTTTTAACAGAAAAGCAGCTAAAACAGCAATAAAAACAATTCAAGTGCAGTGCAAGTTAGCTTTAATACACAATGTAACTTTTTTGTTTGGTTTTAACTTTATTGAGATAGGTCTACCTGTTATTGTAATGGGGTGCTAGGCTTTTTTCAAGACTTGCCAGAATACTGCAAGCCTGTATATGCTGTAAGTCTGGATGGGAGGGAAGTGCAGAGTGCCAAGTATAGTTGATTATTCAGGTATTTGAACTACGTACATGAGCATGTCACTTTAACATCTGTATGACATCCACCTGTTCTCCACAGTCCATTAGTCTTAGAACATACTAAGTCAGATTTGTTTGACAGCTTCTTCTAAGTATGAACTCATATTGGTTGTTGTCATGGAGACTGACAAGTCCTCTAAGAAAGCAACAAGCCTTTTCCTCAGGATTCCTGCAATGAGTTTTCCTGTCACTGCTGTTAGGGTAACATACATATACACTTCCCCAAATTTTTCTGCTTCCTCCTTCTGCCCAGGTATCATTCTTATTGCCTTCCAGTAGTCAGGAACTTATGTCATGGCCAGTGATCTGCTGAATTATAACTTCAGGGGATTGACCATCTGCCAGCAAACTGGACAGATTAATAACACTGACCAGCATAAACCAAAAGTGAAAAAAAGACACTAAAATATAAAACTTTCACTGAATGCTCAGGAGAAAAAATAAAAATACCAAAGGCTTTAAGGTATAGTAACTAATCTCTGCTATTATCCAATAAGAACTTCTTCAGAACAAGGAATCAAACAAAAGCAATCTAAATTTATACAAACTTTAACCAATCAGCATTTGCCATAAATTAACCATCCCAAATAGTACTAATTCAAATCAATTGCATAAATTAAACATCATAAATCTATGCTAAAGCCTTTGGTATTTTTGCTTTTTCTCCTCAGCGTTCAGTGAAATTTTTGTATATTAAACTGGACAGATTCCTGATGACCCTGGAAGGCATTCCATCTAGTCCGAGTGTTTTATTCTGTCTTTGAACAGAAGGTTCTGTCAATCTCCTCTTTATCTCTACCATACTGTTCTCTCCACTGCTCACATCACTCTGTTCTACCTCGTTCCTGCCTTAGCACCCTTCTCTTGCTTTCCATCATAAATAATAAAGGAAAGTATTAATATAATATGTCTATTTTCCCACTCTTTTAAGTTCTAAGACTGTTCTTATTCTAATAACCAACATTCATCTATCTACCTACTTAACTAAATAAAGTACTTGAAACTTCAGCAAGGTGTCCTTATTGATATCCCTTGGGGAATGAATACTATCAGCCCAAAAGCATGCCCTTTTCTATGCCTTTATTTCCAGGGTCATTACACTTTATTCTGACCCTGCCAGCTTCCTTCCCCCATTTATGGGATAGTGTTTCTCCTCTCTGAGCTGACATATGATGACAACTTTTATATAGACTGTTACTGTGGCTTCATCTGTCTCCTTCCTGTTATTCCACAACAACCTATCCTCAGACACCTCCATGTCTCATCACCCTTCCCCTAATTTCTGCTGTCTGTTTCTGTAATACCAGAAATGTTCACTTTCCCCTCCAGCATCACTGCTGACACCTCCCCATCTTCCTTCCCAGGTGGCTTTCACCATACAATACCACTATTCAACCATGCTCTGGGTCACTCCTGTGCATGTTCTTCTGCAATGTTTTTTGTCCATGTTTTCTTTCTTTCTACTGCCCAAGTTCCTATCTCCTCCTCCTTCTGTGGTACCCCCTTCCACCTTAGTATGATAACACTTCACCTCTGAGAAATACGCTGCTGTTGACTTGTCATCTGTCAGACTCAGTGCACTCCATAAATATTTATTTCAGTTCAGTGTCATTTTAACCTTCTTCTCTAACACTGTTAGGCTGTGACTGTCAGCCTCCTCTGTTAACCAAATATAATGAAATGACTCACTTCTCTTACCACTCCTTCTCACTCACTCCTGTTTCCCGTGATCCTTAACTCTGCCACTCTTATTTATTCTAGTCCTAATTATTTTCTCTACTTTCATAAGTAGCACAAAAATCTCCACTGTGCCCTTTTCCAAACAGATGTCAATCTTTATCTAGTTTTCCATCAAAACTTTGGATACTTCTTTGCTTACTATCTCTTCCAATGCTGAGCAATGTTTTTGTACAACACCTCTGTTATTCTTCACCACTACTATATGATAGCACCCCAACACTCCTCCTTCTCTGTATACTTATTTGTGATTATCTGTCTTTTGATTAGTGCACTGAAAATCGCTGACCCTTTTGCTAAGGCTTCTATGACTTTATCATAATAGTATAAAACTTTAAGCTCCATTTTGTTTTCTTTATTGAGTCCTAATATACCTATCACTGGGTATATACATTCATTTTAAATGCCTGTACTTTTTCATTTCCATTTCTATCCACTTCCATTCAGAAGACATTATATAATTGCACTTACCTCTGGTCATCGTGTTGGTGCAAAGCTTTACTGTAGATGCAAAGCTTTACTGTAGATGCTTACTATGATAGCCACTTATTTGTTCTGTGCCCTACACAGCCCTCAAAAACAGGCACATGTACTTAGTGAGTCTTATTCATTTAATAAGGAATACATTCTCTGATTACCCTTTTAGTCCACTTCAGTGTGAAGGGTAGACAGAGCTTAGCCTTGTACTCAAAACATGAAACTCAGAAACTAACCATGGCAAGGTATCACCAGTATGTTGCATAATGCACACGTACTTACAAATGTCGTTCATACCTATGATCACTTAGGAGGATGTCATTCATACCCATGGTCAGTTAGGAGGATGCCATTCATGCCCATGGTCATTTAGAAGGATGTCATTCATACCTATTGTCAGTTAGGAGGATGTAATTCATACCCATGGTCATTTGGGAGGATGTCATTCATACCTATGGTGGTCAGTTAGGAATATTGCCAATTCACCTGCAGCATATCTTCAGAATGTAGGAATAAAACTAGAGTGACTGGCAAAAACCCAAGTACGCACAAGTTTGACAGACAGACTCCACTCATTAACAAATGAAGAAAATAACATTTACAGTGTTACTGTTTAACTTTTCCTAATATTCCTCACTCCACCTTACCATAATTATTCCATGAAATTATATCGTATGTATAAAATAACTATCTGCCATCTATTGTATGGTCAATTCCTTAGTGTCTCTTCTATGTGGGATCGTGCCAGATAGGGGGTTACTACTCACAATAGCTCTACCAATAACCAACCAAGTTATTACCAATCTGTTTACATTTTTTTTTTCTGATTAGTTGTTTGAGAAACACTTCCCTCTGTAGTGTATCTAGCATTTTTCTTATTGTAACTAAATCTAAATACTGGGAAACTATTAACCATAGCCATAATCATGGAATCCAAGAAGGAAGTGTTATGGGTGTCAAGAAGAGGGCTTTTAATCCACATGTAGATATTTAGTAGCCTCTGTTGTTGTTTATATCTTGTTCCTTGTTACACCTCCCTGAATGACATATTTTTGTTCCTTCACCATTCTTCACTTGGCACTACCTAGCATTGATTCACAATTAGGATGCCAGCACTGGGGTACTGGGGAACTGCGTAAGCTCAGATACCTATTCTCTTTAAATAAATTTCATATAGAGGAGAAAAATAACAAGTCATCTACTCCAGTCTTCTTACAATTAATGGTTGTGGTGATAAAGCAAGCAGAAAGGAAAAAAAACAGAGTACAGTTTGCAAAAGTCAATTAAATTAATTCTATGAGTGCTGCATGTTTTGTATCATGCATTAGTAGTTATGTGGTGATAGTCAGATCCAGCCATGGTAAGGAGCAATGGGTTGTTTTTCACTTTGACTCCAGTAACACGTCATCAGTAACCAAGGCCTCGGAGGTGCAGGAATATGATTTCTAAGCTAATGTGAGGAGAAAAGGTGATCAGAAACTGATGAGACGAGCTGCTAAAACACAGACAGTAGGTAATGGAAGGGCTAATTATTCAGTTAAAGGGGCCACCAGGCCACCAAAAACAGGAAATATTGACAAGATTTTTTATTGCTATAAGCTAGATGAAACTGTGAGAGATTTTAAAAAGATATTGTTTTAGCAGTATGCTAAAAACTGAAGCCTCTTCAACAACATCAAAATTCAGAATATGGCAAATAAAATACTTGCTTGTGAATTCAGGAAAGCAGCAAAACTTAAATACTAAATGGCTTACAGCCAATTGTTTGTATCGCCCAAGCTCTAGTTCAGCTGCTTAAACATAACAGTAAGATGTGATAGTTGCTTACATGCTGTTGCTCAAGTCACATAGGAGGAAGATTGTAGTGGTCATAAAATCCACTCTCACAGTCTTTTGGAGAAACAGCAAGACAGGTTTTACACTGCTTGTCAGTGAGCACTCTTTATCTGAGGTGCAGTGACCTCACAGTGAGAATAATAAAGTAAGGAAATATGAGGGGATGCTTGAAATCCTTGACTGCACGTGTAACAACTCTTTGTGTACTCAAGCTGTCAATTGCAATTATTTCTTTCTGAGGAACTGTTTACTGTGAAACAAGTTCTGTTTTGATGAATCATAGTCTTTCCATGCAAAAACAGGGACTGACCATACCACTCAACTTGTAGACATTTATTTATTTATTTATGTATTAAATTAAATAATTTATTTATTTTTATTTATGTTACATTTGTTGACCGGGTTTGTCCGACTGGGCTGATAGCCCTTTTTCAGCAAAGGCCCAGGGAGAAAAGCTACACAATTATTTATACAAGAGAAGAGAGTACTTAAGGTACAAAAAAAACAAACACAACATTTGGAGAAAAACTCCAGAAATTAATTAGTTATACAAATATATTTATAATGTTCAAACAGAATTTCTAAAATGCAGACTGTTACAATTAAATTTTCAATAAGAAGCAAGTATCAACACTAATTAGAGATAGGACTGTGATTGTAATGCAGCATATTGAGATACTTTAAATTAATGAAGACTCAGTAAGGTAATAGTAAAATAGAAGTGATATCAGAGTAACAGTATGGTTAATAGAGTAAGAGTGTGGTATGAGAGTAAGAGTATGGTAAAAAGAAGTGATATGAGAATAAGAGTATGAGTATGGTTATGAGAGTAAGAGTATGGTTAACAGAGTAAGAGTATGGAAAAAAGAAGTGATATGAGAGTAAGAGTATGGTTATGAGAGTAAGAGTATGGTTAACAGAGTAAGAGTATGGTAAAAAGAAGTGATATGAGAGTAAGAGTATGAGTATGGTTATGAGAGTAAGAGTATGGTTAACAGAGTAAGAGTATGGTAAAAATAAGTGATATGAGAGTAAGAGTATGAGTATGGTTATGAGAGTAAGAGTGTGGTATGACAGTAAGAGTATGGTAAAAAGACGTGGTATGAGAGTAAGAGTATGAGTATGGTTATGAGAGTAAGAGTATGGTTATGAGAGTAAGAGTGTGATATGACAGTAAGAGTATGGTAAAAAGATGTGATATGAGAGTAAGAGTATGAGTATGGTTATGAGAGTAAGAGTATGGTTATGAGAGTAAGAGTGTGATATGACAGTAAGAGTATGGTAAAAAGATGTGATATGAGAGTAAGAGTATGAGTATGGTTATGAGAGTAAGAATATGGTTTTGAGAGTAAGGGTATGGTTAAATTGTGTGGGAAGTGAGAAATGTGCAAGTAAGGTAGAAATTTAAATAACTGAAAGAAGGCAGGTAAAAGTGCTACACTAAGAATAGGAAAGTAAATAGGATTATGGAGGGTGAGTGCAGTGGCAGGACCATTGACTGTACAGTATTCTTTTGTGGCCGATTTAAATTCTTTAACATTGTTGACAGTTCTTATTTCCAATGGGAGTTTGTTCCATGATTTGGCTGGATTGTAGCTGTAAAGGTTACAACCAGTTTTATTGTTTGGTTGATGGATTTGTAGTAGGTCTTGGCCTGAGCTTTGGAGAGTCCTAGAAGGAGTGTAGTAGGAGATCAGGGAGTGTAGGTTGGGACAGAAGGAAGGTTAATATAACATGGAATGGATAACCAGAAGCTGGGAGAAGAGGAGCTGATGGGGAAATTTCAGCCAGTGTAATATTTTTAGTGAGAGACAGTGATGAGATTTATAATTTTGGTTTGCTGCGAATCTGGTGACTATGTTATATGTAGATTCTAACTTAGTAAGAAGTTATGAGTTAAGGTTTGTGAGGATTTGGGAGATGTATATTAGGCTTGGTAGTAGATAAGCATGTGAGAGGGATATCCTTGCTTTGTTAGTGAGGAACTTTTTATTTCTGTATCAGAGGCCCAATTTTTGGTGAGTTTTCCTGATACAGTTGTTTAACATGTAGGTTGAATTTTAATTGGTCATCAGTTATGGCATCAAGTATTTTAGTGAGGATTCAACAGTGATAGGTGTACTGTTGAGAGAGAGTTTGGAGAAAGTGGATTTGAGTTTGTTTAGAGTTTTGGGAAGGAAGAGTAAGAGTTTAGTTTTATTTGGATTCAGTATAAGCTGGTTATGGAAAGCCAGGTTTCAACTGAGTTAAAGGAAGACTGAGTATGTGAAATTAGACCTGTGGGGGTGTCAGCTATGGTGATAACTGTTGAGTCATCAGCATATTGGAGAAATGATGACTGAGGACAAGATGAATAGAATGGGTTAGTGAAGATATTGAGAAGTAATGGGCCGAGAACAGAGCCAGTTTTTTTACAGGTAGAGGAGGAGAGAGATCAGAGAGTCATTTTACTGATTGCTGTTGATCAGAGAGATAGCTAGAAAACCATTCAACAGTTAGGGTAGAAAAGTTAGGGTTAGTCGATTTACTTAGAAGGAGAGAGTAGGAGACTGTGTCAAAAGCTTTTGAAAGTTCAAGGAATAAGCAGGAGACCAGTGTGTGTTGTTGTCTCTAGCTTCAGAGATAGTGTTAATGAAGGATAGCAGGGCAGTAGTAGTAGTGTGTTTTGGGTGAAAGCCATGTTGAGTGGGAGTAAGTATATTTTCTTGTAATAAATAGTGCATGACTTGCTTATGTATGCATTTTTCTAGGATTTTTGAGAGGGGTGAGAGGATGACAATAGGTCTGAAGCTTGAGATTTCACTGGAGTTACCTCCTTTTTGTATAGGTAGAGTGTAGAAGTTCTTCCGAACTTGAGGGAACTTTAGATTCACAGATGGAACAGTTTATGAAAATTGATACAGGAAGAGCCAGAGAGTTTGTTGCTACTTGAAGGAAGTAGGGAGGAATGTTGTCAGCTGATGGAGAACAGGGTTTTAGTTTGCAGAGTAGAGTTTTGATGTAGCTGGTAGATACAGGTTTAAGGGAAAAAGTAGCACTGGAGTTCAGGAAGAGACAAAGGTCAAGAGAGCTTAGAGTGCTGGTAGTTGAGGGGTTAGAAGGTAATATCTTTTTGATAGATTCAATGAAGAAGGAATTGAAGATAGTTGCAGTTTCTTGTGGTGTTTTTCTAGGACAGGGGCTTGGAGATGAGAAGTTGCTAGGTTGGAGAATTTGGTTGGTTGCATGCCAAAACTTAAAATAATTTGATTTTTGAGCAGTTGGTGGGTTATGACAGAATTCTTTTTTGTCTTTATTGATGTGATTTTTTGTCAAGTTTCTAAGTTTGTTGTATTTTTGTAGGTGGATGGGTAATTTGGATTTTAACCATATTTTCTACAATCTGTCCCTAGATGTCATCAAGTTTCAAGTGGCTTTAGATAACCAAGGGGATATATTGGATTTTATACATACAGTGTGGATAGGTGCTAGTGAGTTAAGAATATCTAGAAAGTAGAGTTAAAAGAGTGTACTGCATCATCTAGAGGCATTTGAGTCAAAAAATCCCAGTTAAGTTTGGAGAGGAGGGTATTGAAAGTTTCTGGTTGGAAGTCTAATAGCTTGCGACAAGTAATGTATCTATGGGGGCTAGGGGAATGAGGAGTAAATTTACAGGGGAGTGATCCCTTAGAAAGTCTGGTAGAGTAGAAGGGTTGTGATATTTAAGTGGGTCAGAGACTAATATCCTGTCAATAAGGGAAGCAGAGTTGTGAGGTTTATTGGCATGGGTAGGTGTGGAGATTAGTTGAGTAAAGCCATTCAAGTTAATAGCTAGACTAAAATTTGGTGAGCATAGAGATAGCCAATTTATATTAACATCACCGAGGAGGAGGATTTCATTATGTATGTGCTGCGAGAGGTAAGATAGAAATCTTTCAAGTATGTTCCCTGGCGGAATATAAATAGCTGCTAAGGATGGGATTAGTTTGTCAAGAGGTATAAAAATAAGGTGACTGGAGTAGGCAATGGCAACTCCTCCACCTTTTCTCTTTTGGTGGTCAAGTCGTAGTATGTTATATCCAGGAGGGAGAATGTCTTTATCAGGAATTTGAGGTTTTAGCCAAGTTTCAGTAAGGGTGATAATGTCAGGGGAGTGATGTGGTAGCCTGGCATGGAGTTCATTAACTTTATTTTGTATACTTCTATTATTCATTAAATAGAAAGGTAGATGTTTTTAGGGGGGTAGGTAGACCTACGTGTGGGGAAGTAGAATAGTTGTTGGGTGAGGAAGGGGTTGGGCCTGGATTTGGATTTATATCACCTGATAGCAGTAGAACTTTTGAGGGGAAGTAGCTATGAGATTGAAGGGTAATTGCTGGGGTATTTGATTTTACTTTTTAGGTAGGAAGTAAGGGTGGGATGAAGTTTAATTTTTGGGAAGTAGAGTATTTAGAAGTGAAGTGGTAGAGGAGTTTCTGAAAGTGAAGTGGATGAAGAGTGATATTTGCAGAAGTATAGCTTTGTGTCAGGTGTTTAGGAGTTAGTTGGATTTCAAAGGAGGTTTGAAAGTAAAAGAATAGTAGGGGAGGCAAGTAGAGAAGTGTGTAGGTTTTGAGGGTCATGTTAAAGAGGAGTTAAGTAGATGTAATGTAAGAATGACAGGTATTGTCCTATGAGGTTTAAAGCAGGGGAAAAAGTAATAGTAGTATGTGGACAGCTCAAGGTGGAAGGGAAATGGGAGAGGTGGAAGAGAAATTAGATGGTGTTAATGGAGGAGGATTTAATTTAGTGTGTGAGGGGGTGAGGATAAGCTCTGAATCCTTTGGGGGAGAGGTCAGGATGGGGTCAGGGGGAGAGGGAAATTGGAAGATTAGATAAAAATGTAATGATATGGGGTGGGTGAGAAACAGGACCAAAGATCCTTGAAAAAATAAAGCACCCAGTTAAAAATCTGGGCATCTGATTAGCGTAACATTTAAATACCAGATAGTGCATAACTATTCCCGCTTCCAGTAAGAATGTGGGATACTACTCAGAAACAAATGTTTAAAAACAGAGCATGGCAAAATAATGGACAAATATATGCACATTATCAAAGTGACAGTGAAAAATCTGTAAACTTTAATGAACTGTATCACAAAATTCTACCGCACAAGGTCATTTATTTTTTGCTTCAGAAAAGGGGAGTTGTAAGATTTGTGTTATATTTCTTTGCTGCGGTAGTGTTGCCATCTCACAGTAAGACGCTGTTCGGTTCGATTCTCAGCTAGAGCATCTTCTGCATGGAGACATACGTGAATGGGCGTACCTTCGTTGAAGGTTGTGCGTCAGGGCTAGCAACTCGGCACGTAAAAATCAACTGCCAATCATTAGCGGACCGGAGTTCCACTGTGGCGACCCCTAACCGGGAAAAGCCAAAAGACACAACAACAACTGTTGGTCATATAATGTGGTTTTCTGTGTACAAGACAGTTTCAAAAATTACATGTGAAGAGGATGATTCAGAAAATTGTATGAAAGGGAAAATTAAGGCTGAAAATAAGGACATAACTCCAAAACAGGGACATCCTGAATCAGGCTTGAAAATAGGAACATTCCTCTAAAATAGGGATAGTTGATACATCTGGGAGACTACAATGCTATTTACAGTACAATAATTGATGTTGTCTCTAACATTAAACTGCTAACTGATACATTTGATGATATCTTGAAATCTGACTTATATATTCAACAAGTGATCCAAAAAGCACACAAAAAGCTGAGTCTCTTATACAGAGTTAAATACTACTTTAGTGAAAGTAGCAAGACAGTCTTCATCTCCTCCTTCAACACTATTCCCCACTCAGGCATAATAGATAAACTCTCTCAGCTAGGCATCAATCCATATGTTACCAGATGGGTAGCAAACTGGCTCACTGATAGAACCCACCTGGTCAAAATAGGGGAAGCCACCTCAAGTAGTAGACCCGTAACGAGCAGCATACCCCAAGGATCGGTCTTGGGGCCTCTGTTATTTGGGATATACTTTTATGAGATGCAGGCCAAAACCAATGGACTATGGCTGACCAAATTTGCAGATGATTTCAAGCTGGGCACTGTCATCAGTTCCTCTAGTGATGTGAACATCTTCCAAGAGGGTCTCCCCCAAACAAATGACTGGTGCCAGAAACATGGCCTCAAACTGAATACCAAAAAATTCATCATCATCCCCTTTGGGGAGAGTGATGTCCCCACAAATTATCACATTAATAACAACATCCTAAGCATGCAATCAGTCGTGAGGGATTTGGGCATCCAGGTTGATAGCAACCTGACTTGTGATCACCATATTGCTTCCATTGTATGGAAAGCTTTGTACATGGTCCACCTTGTAAGTAAGGGTATCTCATCCAGAGACAAGGAGGTCATAATAACCCTGTATTCTTCCCTTATAACACCCATTACTGAGTACAACTCCCCTTTCGGCAAGTACCTTGCAAAGCACATGCAGCAGCTGGAAAAAACACAGAAGTTCCTCACCAGGAGAATCCAGGGCCTCAAACATCTGTCCTACACTGACAGGTTAAAAGCTCTGTCCCTCTACTCAGTTTCATACAGACTCCTCAGAGGTGACCTCTGACTGACATACAAAGCAATCTTAGACCCCACCATGATGGGACTGCTGCATATTCACAAGTCAGGCTCCACTTGAGTAACCCCCACGCGCAATCTCTGCCTGGTCTGTGACATCAATAGGACTTGTTGGCAGGACAGATTTGTGTCCCAGAGACTCCCCCATCTGTGGAATAGACTCCCTCTCCATGTCAAGCAGAGTACCTCATTCGCCCTTTTTAAGTGCAATCTGGATAACTGGATGGGAAACAGAAGATATACCCCTGGGATTCCACCTGTGTCCCTGCTGGACTGGGGCATCAGGTGCTGACTTGGCTAAACATGGACTAAACTGTTGGCTAGGTTTATAAGGTCCTCAGGGCCAATACCCTAGTAACTTCTTATGATCCTATGATCCTATGCTATGTCATTTGTGAATATCAAACTGATTTATACAAGATGCTTGTGTTAAAAATGTATTAGAACTGTATGTCATGTGTATATCAAACTGATGTGTGCCGACATTTGTGTTAAAAAGGTATTTGAAACATGCTTGTGTTTGAAATCCATCCACGGTGTGCCCTACTGGAGAGAATAGAAATATAGATGTACAATTATAACTGTTTAAATGTATATGTTTTAACAGAGGAAACTGGAAGACAGAAGGTTAACCTCAGTCCAGAAAGCGTTAAAATATTTCTGAAATTAAATCACTTTATGGGCTAGACTATAAAGATGTTATCTCACAGGTTTCAATGCAGCCAGAGACACAAAGTCTGTACCATGAAGTTTGCTGTATTGTCTTTGGGGTGAACTAATTACTACTATGGAGGGATGGAGGTATGAAATTGTTTTATGACTTCCAGCATCTGCCACAAATCTGAGCAAAAGCCATTGTGTGTGTATTTTACATGTAGGTGCTAAATCCTGCCGGCATCCAGCAATGGGGTTTGCATAGGAACTAGAAGTCAGGTGACCAGAAGTGATGTCATTCTGCAAGCTATTCCAGAAGTAATATTTTAGATATTATTTTGAGAAGTCTCTTAGCGAAACTGAGCATTCTGTATCTGTCTTGGGCATGACAATAAGAAGGACCATTCACCACATCATCTGCCTTGCTATATTAAATAAGTAGAGAATAGTAATTCTCTTAGATTTAGTCAGGAATATAGTGAAGCTTAGTTTAGATATTGTTTTTCTTTATTTGTCTGCATCTGTCCTTCAATGTTATTTTAAATATTTCTTGTGATTTTGAACTCTGATGTCACTATGAATAGATATTTAGTATTGTCTTGTTCTTTTATTATTTATTATTAAATATATTTAAACTTTTCATTGTGACTGATCTTTGTAGAGATACTTATGTTTTTAGAGTATTTGCATAATTATTTGGTGACACTGTGTGGGTCACTCCTAATAGCTTTGCTCTTGGCCAAAGTACCATTTGTATTATATTAATTTCACTCAGTATATTGGGTACCCTTGAAAGGGCCTTAAGGTAGCTGGCAGAAGTGCCTGGTGGTGGTGGTAACTACCTTATAGTTTGGGCAGAAGGGGGCATAGCTAGTAAACCTGTGCTAGTCTTTCTCATGTGTGTGTGTGTGTGTGTGTGTGTGTGTGTGTGTGTGTGTGTGTCTGTAAATCAAATCTCAAAGAGTGTGTGTGTGTGTGTGTGTGTGTGTGTGTGTGTGTGTGTGTGTGTGTGTGTGTGTGTGTGTGTGTGTGTGTGTGTGTCGGCTACTTAGGCAGGGACACGGAGCATTAGTTGGACAGAGAGGCTGGAGGTCTTGGCTTGGACACTCATCTGAGATCTCAACTCTATAGCTGTGCCAGTGGGGAGTCTTACTGGGGATCAGGAGAAAGAGAGAGAAACCAGCTCCAGACCAACTGTGTTCCCTGTGTGCTCTTAAGGGAAATTGTGCTTGATTGTACTTGATGCAGAGAGCTGCATCTGGAAATACTGGGTGTGTACCTGTTATCCTCCCAGTGAACATTCCACACATTTGCCAGTGGTGAGGATTGAGGCTCCTTGATTACTGGCCAAGTGGAGGGTTGTCACAACTGCATCAGCCTTAAGCACCTCAACTGGCTATATCTATTCTACTACCTTGCTTCCTTTACCTACAAGTAGCATGCAGTGTAGTGCATCACCATGAAAGGTGCTCTGCCATAGGCTCTTTGCTACAAAGGCACACTTCCAATGGGCAGTTCCACTGTAGTAATAAACATCTCCTCATAGTTCAAAAATCCAGAAACATAGATGACAGTGCTCTGTATTACACTAATGTGTCCAAGGCTTGAAACTCCATCACACTCCCTATAGAGTCATTGTAAACCAACACATCTTCAAAACTTAACTAAAACAACTCCTTCTTAACTCTTGGCAATGCTGCTGTTACTCTCTACAATACAATTACCACCTAGCATTACCAGCATAGTTAGTGCTATACTTAAAATGCTGTTGAACCACCTTAGTGCTGAAATTGTAGCACTGTTTAAGCACCCCAACAATGTACTATTACTAATGTGTATTAAGTGTATTCAGGAGCCCTTGTACAAATGTATGTCTTATGTATTACTATTATGTACATATAATGTCTTAGTACTTGAATAGAATGTGAAAGTTGTGATTGTACAATATGTTGCTCTTTAACTGGATGTTTATGGAGCTTTTCTCCCCTGTCCTCCACTGAAAAGGGGATCTGTGTCCAGCTGGGCTTTCACAGTAAACAATAAATACTTAAATAAAAGTATAATAAATAAAATTTACACTGAATAATTTTAATATGCTCTTCAACACACCAAGCCTCAGAGCATCCAGCTTGATGTGTTTTACTCTTATAAATGTCCAATAAGGCAAAGAGCTGTGAATTTATTTATTTATTTATTTTATTTTACATTTGTTGTCCGGGCTAGTCCAGCTGGATATATGTCCATTTTCAGTGGAGGCCCGGGGAGAAAAGCTCCACAAATTACAACATAAAAGGACAAGACAAAGACAATAACAGTATAATTTGGTACATAAGTTTAGCAATTATAGTACAAGCCTAAGATTATATATTTTATATTTCAGTAGGAAAAAGGAAAAATGTATCTAAGAATAGATGAAAAAGACTAATACATTTGTATTAGAAATGGTGTAGTACAAATCTTTATAACATATTACAAAATTAGATACACCTAGTAATTTATGATAAGAGATACTAAGGTCTCACAAAAACCTAAGAAAGAAAAATACTAGGGATCAATATATAGAGTATAGAAGAACAGCAAACAAGGATGGATTTCTAGTGTTATTTAACACATAGGTTGTGATACTATATGAAGGTGTTTGATCATTCCACAGTATATACTTATTTACATGAGAAAAAATCCTAAGGAAGGTTAAGCTCACTAAAAATTAGTGAGACAACACAAGATCATGATCATAGGAGGCTAGAAATTGTGGGAGTCTAGTTAATAGTTAGGTACTTAGTCTGGGTTAACACAGGGGCATAGCCAGTGTGATTTGAGGTAGGGTTTAAGCTTGCTTTTAAATAAGCTGACAGAGGATATTGAGGTTAGCTGGCTTGGGAGGATGTTCCAGGCTTTACCTACTGTATTGGAGAACAAGGTGTCACCAGCTAAGTTGTTGGATTTTGATATTTGTACAAGTAGGCTATTAGCTGAGTGTAAGGTCTTGAGGTTATTATAGGGGATGACTAGGGATGTAAGTATGGGTGTATTTTGAGGTAAATACAGGATCTTATGGGCTACTATTAATTGATTGAAAAGTATTAAATTTGGCAGCTCTAACCATCCTAACTGATTCAGATTGATACAGTGATGAGTTCTATAGGAGGACCCAGCTGCAAATCTGGCAATACTGTTGTAGGAGGATGTAAGTTTACTCAGATTGGGGTAGGGATAGGGGAGGCATAGAGCAAGGTAGAGATGAGGTGGGTACGAGCAATAGTAACCCTGGCTGGAGGTGTAAGAAAGGGTTTTATTCTATAGAGGGAACCTAGTTTCTTGTTTACTATTTTTATGGTGTTATTAATGTGAGGTTCAAAGGACAAGTTGTTATCTATTAGTACCCTGAGTAGTTTGGTGGTTGGTTCAGGAGATATTATAGTTCCATCATTTGAAGTAATAGCAAAGTTAAGTGGGGAGGTTCTGCGGGTGGGGGTAAATAGTAGCATTTTTGTTTTTTTGGGGTTAAGGATAAGACATCTTTGTAGGAGCCAGTTTTCAACTGTACTAAAGGTCATTTAGGTTAGTGACTGAAGCTCTGATTGAGAAGCAGCAGTGCATATGAGTGTGGAGTCGTCAGCGTATTGGATACAGTCAGCTTGAGGAATTACAGAATGAAGGTCATTTGTAAAGATGGAGAAGAGTAATGGGCCTAATATAGATCCTTGCGGGACCCCTAGAGTGACTGGGACGTGGGAAGATAAAGTATTTTCCCATAGTACAGCCTGTTGCCTGTTATGTAGGTATGATTGGAACCACTGTATAGTATAGTACAGGTTTTTGAGTGTGTCTATAAGGAGGTGGTGATTCACCATGTCAAATGCTTTGGACGGGTCAATAAGAACAGCTGAGGATAGAGTATCAATATTACGATTACTGTTAATATGGTTAGTGAAGGATAAGAGAGCAGAGGTGGTGCTATGAAATGGTCTAAAGCCATGTTGACAGGGTGCTAATAAATTGTTATCGAGTAGGTAGGTTAACAGTTGTATGTGTATACATTTCTCCATTATTTTTGCCAAAGGACATAGAATAGCTATGGGCCTATAATTGGACAACTCTTTGGAGTTACCGCCCTTATGCAGGGGAATTATGTGAGAGACTTTCCAGATTAGGGGAATAGATCCTTCAGAAATAGTTCTGTTAATGAGGATGGATATGGGGTAGGCTATGACTTTAGCATCTTTTTGCAGGTATTCTGCGGGTAATTTATCAGCAGAGAGAGTAGTGGGTTTAAGTTTCTGTATGAGGTTACAGATAAGTGAAGTGGGCACTGGCTGAAAATGAAATTGATGAGAATTATTGGTATTGTTGCAACCAACCCCCAATTTACATTCTTCTAAATTGGGGGTTGGTTGCAACAACCTGCATTTGACTGGTGTGTATCTCTGATTTAAATGCCTATTTTGAGCTACAGCTGATTGAAAATAGTTTTGCCACACATATTTTATGTGATTAACGTAGACTAAACAAAAAAATAAAATTGAAAAAATGTACAGAATTGAAAATAGGATACCTAAATGCCATAGATGCTTTAAGTAGTTAAGTACTAGCAAACTATAAAAATACGTGCCCTGGAATGCTTAACTATTTTGTGTGATCCATGCAATACATAATTTTAATTTCTTAACATTGTTATAGTAATATATAGTATGCATGGTTATGTTAACAGAGTAGAAGGTAAAACACTAACATCTGCAAATCTGCCCCCATTTCATCAGCCCTTTCTATAGCCAGCTGGTACCATTCTATTTTCACTGTGGCTCACAAATATCTGTGGAAGATGGTAGCAGTTTCCCATCATATTACAACTGCTCCTTTGCTATCTCCATTAAGAGTCAGTCTATAAATCTGCTACCACTCAGTTCAGAATATCATTCAGATAAAACATACCATGTTCTAGAAGAAAGTATCTAAGTCTCTCTAGCTGTTAACACGCCATAACATAAACAACACAAACTTTTCAAAGTATCATATAACAACATAAGTTGTCTCTTTTTTGCTGTTTGTGTAATCTTTGATGCGCAGCCATTTGTTTAATCTACCCTGATCTAAACCAGTACTGCAATAAGAACTTCTGATCACTTTGACTAAAGCATTCTTTATTCCAGACTCTATGCCCACAGTACATTTTTGTTGGTAAAATCGCACAAAAATTCAAACAAAGATTTCTGAAATTTTGTCAGGAATGTTGATTTATTCAGGAGCAAATTAGTTTTGTACTTGCATATTGTACTTCCAAGACTTGAGAATCGGTTTCATGGCTTGCAGGATATAGGTAAGAAGTTATCGGTAGTTATTAAAATTTCATGCTTGTACACTTTCATTATAAATTTAGTAAGTAGAAAAGTGCATTAAGGCAGTGTACTGTGGCTGTCTGTTGATAACAGCAGGAATACAACCAGGATACTCAGGAATGAATTTTTCTTGCACTGAGACAAGCAGCAATGTCAGTGTTACAAAAAGGTCAGTTAAGAATTGGAACATCCATCTTAAATTCTTAATAGACATCTTCCCAAAATAACCTAAACGTATGAGCAAGACCAGACAATGCAGCTGCTTTTGGAATCCTCTCTTGTATCACTTCCAACAATGTGAAGGTGTGTTCCCTAAATGTCATAGTCAAGTGGCCACTAGAAACTGTCAAACATGTATTTCCACAGAAGACTTCCATAAGAGGAATTAATTTTGAACATGCACTTACTAAGCTGTTCCTACTGGGCGTGCCCATTAAAGTAGCTGACTTCTGCTTGTGTAGTCTTTTTCTTCCATCTGATCTATAGAAGTCCATTAAGATCATAGTACCTTTTTGTGATAAATAATGTCAAAAGAACAGTAATTGTAGTAATAGTATTATAAATGTTCCAAGTATTGTTCCCTACATCAGCTATAAAATTAGACCAATGATGATAATGCCGATCGATTTTTTTTTCAGAAAACAAAACTTGTTATACAAACTGTAGCCACATTTGATAGCTATGCAGTATGGTGGATGTATAATTCTCCTTCATTGTCACAAGTAGCAAGGAGGAGTTTTGTAACGTTGATATTAATCTGCAGCTGCCCCTTTCCTTTCCTTTCTTTTCCACAGATAGGTGGATGAATTGTCACTAAATTAAACAAACGCAATAAGTAATCCACTGCTCAGTGAGTTCCAAGGAAAATCATATTGCTCCAAATACATGCAGCCCTAAAGCAGTTGTCTTAAAGTCAGAGATGAGGCAAAGCTACAACATTTTCTAGCTGAGCTCTTAAAAAATGGTGTCAGTCTCACAGTGCAGCTAAGTATTTTCCAAAGAAAGATCTTTTAAGGCCACTATGTGAGTGGACATTTCACTCATACATTATCTGCAGAAAAGCTGAAGGAAAGAAATTTGCATGCTGTTGCCTGCAGTTCACCCATTTGGTTAAAAGTATATTATAATTTAACTAACAGCAGCAGCAGGCAGGGCACTAGAGCAAGGAATCACAAAATGATAGAGAAGAAGGTTGAGGAAGTGTCACTGAGAGGAACTTCACAGCATCCTAAGCAGTATTCAGAGATCTTTTACCTATGGGCGGTAAATAGTTCTATCATGACTTGCCACTCAGCAAGCACCCATAAACCTAGAGAGGTTAATATTATGATCCATGGTTAATGCACAAATGAATAATAAAATAATCTTCATTTTATGCAGAAATACAGCCCTGAAGTTAAACATTTTTTTTCTGACTTAGAGTCTTGATGTTAACATTTTCTTCAGACATCATGAGGTACATAAATTGCTCACACAGCAGTGAGCTAGAGATGGAGAGCTTTCAACCTTCCATCTCTAAAATGTAGAACACTGCCTCTCAAAATATGGAACAAATGGGTAAAAATGGTAATTGTTAAAAAAAATTCTCAACAATAAATGTGTGTCAAACCTTTTCGATGTAGAACAGTGTGGAACACTGAATTTTTAAGACTCAAAATGAGCAACATTCCTCATAAATTCCTCAGAATTAAAAAAAAAAATCCTGCTTTTTTTCTGTTGTTCCATTGCACTTCTGTTGGCCATAGTATAAACTAGATTCAGACTTGCTGAATTCAGTTCTGTTTGTAGATTTATCACTAAAAATCAGGACATCTTTTTTTGGAGAAGGCCACTGTACCATCATGGCGGGAGCATACAGTTGGACTATCTAACTGAAGGTTACTGGTTCAGGGCGTTTGAACTATTTCATTGGTGCAGGGCTGTTTCAGCTTTTTTATTGGTTTATTTGTATTAGCTGCTTTGCTCTTGCTTGTACATAGCGCACCATCGCACACCACCATGCAAAGGGGATAACTCTTGGCAGTTATAGACACAAAAGTGTCAGTAGAAGTATTTTCCCTTAGAAGCGGCTTCTATATAGCAGAGCAGTTCTTGAATAGCTCTCAGATGCTCAGTGAACCACCCAGTAGAAATTTTACCTCTTACCTATCAACATCAAACCCTATAGACTCCCACTTTTATAGACCTTCTACTGTACACCCCATAGGTTAGTCACCCTAAAAAAGCTCCCTGATACCCCTATCTTTTTCTCCTTATCTGCTGAGATACCGGGTTGAAACCTTGCATTATGGACTGTTAGTTTCCCCTCTGTTTCTCCTGTCAGCCTGGTGGACATTTTTTTTTTTTTGAGGCAATGTAGCATCTGCCTCATGTACACTGACAACCCCTTACTCTTAAATCACTCAAGTACAATTTGCAAGAGATACTCCTACACTAAGAATATGGAATCATTGCTCTCTCATGCCCAGAACAGCAACACCAAACAGGTTGTCATCTCACACACCACAACTCCTATTCATAATATGCACCCAACACATAAACCTTCATATGCAGATGTACTGTTCAGAAACCTACCTAAACACCAGAGACCTCCAAAACACAAACATGCTACACCTAACACAACACCCAAAGCATCCAATATACATAAAAACACTAGCACCTGTATCTCATCAAATAAGCGCATATAGCAATGCACAACTATTCCAAGTGACTGTGTAGGGAGACATACAAACGCCCCACTCACCAGGTTGAACAAGGAGAAGATTACATTCAGCTGCCTGTCTGGTACAAGGATTCACTAGATCGCATATGCACTCAAGTCTCTCAACAACAAGTACCGTTATAACTCCATCATACTTCATGTTGGTGTGAACAGCTTGAGATGTACCTCTCTGGACTATATGATTAACCTCTCTGACTATGTGTCCCAGGCAGGTATGTTCCTAGCTTTGGGCAGCTTTTACCCTTGCCTAGGATGATACCTCAAAATAAACACAAAATGAGTGACTTCATTAATTGGCTTAGTTTCTGCTGTCATTCTAAGGGGATTCAGTTCCTGTCAGCCTGGGATGACATGATGGATAGACCACGCTGCTTTGCCAGAGATGATATTCACCTGGCACCTCTAGGCTTTCGGTTACTGACTAAGGCACTTGCCTCCCCCATAATGCCTTTTTTAGTCAAGGTCACAACAACAAAATTCCCAACATGAAAATATCAAACTGCATTTTCTGGAAGCACTCCTCTTCCTGGAAGATGTTGATGCCTGTGCAGTCACAGAAACCTGGCTCAAGGCCACAGAAAGTACCACAGCCTTGCAAGGCTACAATACCTTCCATACTTTCAGACAGCAAATTGAAGGTGTGAGAACCAAAGGAGGTGGAGTATCTATCTACATTAAAGATAATTACACCTCTAGACTGGTTAGACAAGAAAACTCTGTGGAGCTACTTCAAGTCCAAATTACCATGGATAAGACCCCCCCTTCAGGTCATCGACAGTTACAGGTCCCCTTCCATGAACCAAGATGCCCACACAGCTTATTTAGAGCTACTTGGGCAATTAAGGTACAACCTAACACCCTAGTCAATGGGTGACTTCAACTATCCTTCCATTAACTGTGAAACTTATACGAGCCCAATCTCATTCGCACAAAAGTTCCTAGACTTTGTTAATCCAAATGCCTTGGAACAAATAGTTTACCACCTCACAAGGGGCTCCCATATTCTAGACCTGGTCCTCACCAATATGAGTAAATGATGCAACACCTCAAGTGCAGGGCCCGCACTGGTTAAATCTGACCATAAATCAGTCATTTTTGAAGTAGCAATAGCACCAGAATTCCCCAAAGGAGAAGCCAGGCTAAAAAACTTCACCAAAGCTAACTATACCCTCTTAAGGTAAGGTATAATCGACTTCCAAGCTTCAGTTTCCACAGATGGCATTGACGGCTATACTAAGGTATACACAGATGTCCTATATAAACATCTACACAAATGTATAAACACAGCCATGCCGGATAGGATTAAAGTAAGATCCTCAAGAAAAAACAAACCATCCTGGTGGATGTCTAGCATTAATAAATTATACAATAAGCAAAAGAAACTGCTGTGTAAAAATACAAAAGTGAGATCCCAGAACTGGAAGAACACCCTCCTCAGCCTAAACAAGCAAATAAGACAACTCATAAAATCTTCAAAGACCAACTATGAGAAGAATTTAGCACCCATAGCCAAGGATAACCATAAGGCTTTCTTGAACTATGTCCGCAAGCTAAAAGGTAGGACTCAGATGTGCGCTGAACTAATTATGGATGACATCACACACACACACACACACTGACCCTGCAGAAACTACTAGCAGACAGGTTTGTTGAAAATTTCACCCCCCCCCCCCTCCCAAGCATACCATCATCTCCTACTCCCTGCATCTCCAAAGAGCAAGTTGTCAATGCTCTCTCTAAGGCTAAGAACAGAGCTTCCATGGGATCAGATGGCATTCCAGGCTGCATTCTTAATGTTCTAAAATAAGAGCTAGCTACTCCATTAGGCACTCTATCCAACCACAGCCTGAGTACTGTCTTTGTCCCCACTGAATGGAAAACAGTGACCGTTATCCCCCTCCACAAGTGCGGCTTGGCAACAGACCTGAGTAACTATAGACCCATAAGTTTAACCAGCTTCACCTGTATGGCAATGGAATGAATTATCATAAACCTCATAAATAAGGATATAGGTAACCTCCAAACCTTGTATTCATCCCAGTTTGTTTTGTCAAGGATAGGTCATGCCTGCTAAACCTGGCAGACTTCTTCAAGAAAATGACCAGAGCCATAGACAAGGACAAAGCCATGCACACAGCCTATATTGAATTGGCCAAGGCCTTCGACACTATCCCACATTCAGGCATCATTGACAAACTAACCCAGCTGAATATCAACCCCTATGTTGTCAGGTGGGTTGCAAACTGGCTCAATGATCAACAATACTCAGTCAAAGTGGGAGAAGTTACCTTTACTAGCACACCTATCACCAGTGGAGTCCCACAAGGGCCAGTGCTGAGCCCTTTTTTGTTTGGCATATACTTCTCAGAAGTCCAGGCCAAAACAGATGGGCTGTGGCTAACCAAGTTTGTGGATGACTGCAAATTAGGTGCTATCATTGAATCCCCTACCATTGTTGGCGTACTTCAAAAGGGGCTTACATAGACCAATGATGGGTGCCAAAGCCATGGTCTTAAATTAAATGCCAAAAAAGTGCATCATCATTCCTTTCAGTACAATCAATGTCCCTGCTGATTATAAAATAAACAATAATGCCCTATGTACCAGTTCAGTAGTGAGAGACCTGGGAACACAAGTTGACTGTGACCTCAGCTTTGACCACCATGTGTCTACTGTGGTGAGGAAGGCATTTTGCGTCAATCCCTCTGATTAGTAAAGGTATCGCCTCAAGAGCAAAGGAGGTTATAACTCCCCTGTACTCGTCCCTCATCAGGCCTATTATTGAATATAATACGTCCTTTGGTATGTACCATGCCAGACACCTGCAGCAACTTGATAGACCTCAGAGATTTCTAACTAAGAAAATTCATGGTCTCCAGCACATGTCTTATACACACAGACTGAAGTCACTGTCACTGTACTCACTAGCCTATAGACTACTTAGAGGCAACTTATATCTGGTTTACAGGGCTATATCTCTGACCCAAATCTAATGGAAATGCTGCACATCTGTAAGTCAAATCCGATCTCAGCCTAGCCTGCAACATAAGCAGGACCTCCTGGAGAGACAGATACAGCTTTCAGATGTTGCCAATCCTCTTGAATAGGCTTCCAATCCATATCAAGCAAAGCACTTCCATGAATGACCCTGTTTAAGCGCAAACTGGATGACTGGATGGGAAACTGTAAATTTCTGCCAGGGATTGCCCTGGCTTCTTTCCTGGACATAGGTAGTCCTTGCTACAAAAACCCTGGGCGTAGATGATAGCTCTCATCTAGTATTATACTGAGATTTAATTGCTAGGCTTGTAAAGACCCTGGGGTCAATAGCCGAGTAACATCCTATGAACCTATAATGAGATACAGTTGAGGTGTGCCAGAGTGTGCAGTGCTTAGTGAAGTTAGTACTGTTAGTAGTGTTTTAGTACTCAGAAGTTATAATTTTTTGACAATACACAATGTTCAATATTTTCTGAAGAGTTTCTTGGGTGTAGAGAGGCTTAAACAGACAAGTGGTTTCTTCTGCTGTCAAGCAAATCCATGATTGCAGCTTTAAAATAACAGCTCTAGTCAAGATTGGTATAAAGCAATGCCTATTGTACACTACCACCCAGTGGTCAATTTCATACTGACATAATCTTATTTATTTATTTATTTATTTATTTACATTTGTTTACTGGGAAAGTCCAACAGGGCCTAAAATAGGCTGTTTTCAGTGGAGACCCGGGAAGATAAGCTCCACAGAGTACAATGTTGTAACAGAACAATATTCATATAAGATACATAATGTGTACAGTACACTGTTCATATAGAATATATGTTAAGAAATCAACATGAGGTACATATTGTAGAACAAAACAAAGGATAAAAAAATACAGAATTAGTTTATCAATATATTTGCAGTATGATTTCAAAGTTAAACTCAAGCCTGTTTCTGCTTGAACAGACTACATTTTTATTATTTTATTTATTTAGTTAGTCAGTTACTCATTCATTCATTTATTAAATTGTGTGAATCAGGCATGAATATATGCATTAAAATAGCAGCATTTGAGCCTGAATAAAAATATTAGCTTGTACAGTGTACAAAAGTATGGTGAGCTGCTATCACATTAAAAGTGAAGTAACACGCTTCAAGAAATAAAGGGAAGGCAGAAAGTAATGAAGATCACTAGCAGGCCTCTCAGCTGGGGGAATGTTGTTGTTTTCTTGCCTGATTTACTCCTGCACACGATGTACCTATTTTTGGAGGCTCAATGTACCCCTCACATATTTTTCTGAATTCCTGTCATCATGTGATTAATAAAGGTGTCTAGTACACAGACAACCATACTATATGACCAAAATATTAGTGGCACAAATAATTTAAAGAAAAAGGACACACATCTTACATCTTCCTTTTTCAGAAGGAAAAAATAAATACCCTTGTGTGTTAATATTTTCCAATATAGTTCATCAATGTCTACAGATTGTACACCGTTTCTTTAATAATGTGCTTTTCCCCATCATTTTTGTCAGTCTCTGTTTTTTAAACGTGTTTTAGAGTAGTATCCCATATTCCTACTGGAAGCTGGAAGCTATTTTAATTTTTATGCTAATTAGATGTGCAGATTTTTGGCTGGATGTTGTGCCTACTTTTCAAGAAGCTTCACTTCTATATTCAGTGTCTGCAGGTTGAGAGGTATGATTCCTGGTAGTAGAAAAAAATTATCACATAGCAGTGCTAAACAGTTTGCGAGAAGTGAGCAGTAAGTGAGGACCATTAAAACAAGTAATTCAGAAAGACACTTTCACATCAGTACTAAAACAGATAGCTTCACAGGCTGTTTAATTCAATGTGTTGTACACCTGCACACATACAGTCTTGAACTCTAGCTGGTAATAAGCCAAGGCACATACTTTATGGTAGTGTACCATTATATGAATGATTAATACCATTACCTGGATTACTATAAAGCAGACTGGATGTCACATAATAATACCCCTTGTTATCCAGGTAGGCCCACTGGACATGCATTTCCTTTTAAAGGGCAAACCAGAGCAATGTTTGGCTAAGCAACTTGCTCAAGATCAAGCTGTAGGCAAATTAGGACTGACAGAATCAAACCCTGTATCACAACAACTTCAGCTTAGAGCCTTAACCTTCTGTGTTAACTACCAGACCAAAACTAATTCAGACATAAATAAAGTAAATCAAGAGGAAGCATTGTAAAGGCTGATACAGTGTTAGATAGCCCAATAAAGGCAACCCTTGAAGGAACCCAGAGCAGATGAAAGGATGAAGGAAAAGGGGAACAGGAGGAAAGACTTCTAAGTGTTGTTACTGAACTACTCATAAATAAAAATACATTTTTGATGAGTGATTTCAACTATCCATCAGTTAAGTGGGGCATAAATATCACAAAGGTTGGGTAACCCAACTTTTACTCAGTAAATGCTAACTTTCTTGTACAAATAGTTTTAACCAGACCACTGGGAGTCACAGTGTTCTTGATGTCATCCTTTCTAACATTGCACATACTCACTCTCCTCCTATAATATACTCACTACCGGTAAAATCCATCCACAAGTCAGCAATCTTATCATTTAAAGCTTTTAAACCCACACAATGAACACCTCTGAATTCAAGAACTTCAAAATATAAATGTATTAGGAATATATGATGGTCCACAGACTGACTCTTATAAATTCTGTAAGAAATTCAAATGCAAGACTTTTAGTCCCGATGTAGTCTTCAGCATTTCTTATGCCAATTAATTTTACTTCCATCTACTAAGTAGCATAAACCAAGTTTGCCTAATCTAAACCAAATCTATTGAGTAATGTAAAAATAAACTACCTTGGTGGAATGCATAAATAAAAATACACCTACATTAAAAATTCTATTAAAAACAAAATCAACAAAAAATCTAAAAGTTACCATAAGGAAGATCAAAACAGAACAACAAATTAAAATTAGAAACTAAAGCCAAAGGTAATCATAAATCCTACTTTAATTAATTCAGGTAATTAAGAAATAACACACAACACTTCTGTGAATTAATTCATAATGGTATTACTCACTCCAAACTTACAGATACTGTTAATATGCTTGCAAATAAATTTAGTGCTAATGTTACACCATAAACAATCACTGAAGTTCTATAAATTCCTGAGTCCATTACTCTCCAAAATTAATTATGGAACAAGTCCTAACTGTAGTCTTTGAACTGTAACAAAATCTCTGGTTCCCTAATCAGCAGCACTAAGCATGTCTTCTCTGAACCATTCCATATATATTCAGCATAAGCATAGCCACAGTTTATGTTCCTGAGTATAGAAAATGTCTACCGTTACACCACTCCATCCAAAAGAGGACCCCATAAAGAGTAATTAGGATTGTTCATAGCGACCCATGTGATATAACAGAAGTAAACAGGATATATTACTTTGCAAGCTAAATTAATAAATGATAAAGTTCTACCACAAGAACACAGGGTAGTGAGGGAAAGGAAGGGGAGAACTTGAATACCATCATAGAAATATCAAATAGGGAAAACTATAAAGCAGGTAAGACAAGAAGTGTCACTGTTAGAAGATTATAGAAGTGGGAATAGATCAACAAAAATACTAAGAAAAATAGATGTGATAAAAGCAATGTGCAGTATTAGAACAGACAAGGATCTATCATGCACTATTGCAAATAAACTAAAAATTTCAGCACTTGCAGAAAGACTTGGAAGATATGAAAATAAATATAAAGGAAATGTACAAAATAAGCAATTTATTGATGATCCAAGAAAGTTTTATAGAGAATTGGGAAATAAGGTAAAAGGAACTTAAAGACTGCCAAAAAAAGAAGAAATAGATACATTTTGGAGAAGTATCTATGAAGATTCTGTGGAACATAACAAAGGTGCTAAATGGATAGAAGAAGTTAAAGAAAAAATAAGAGGTTCAAAGGTACAGGATATGAAATGGGATGAAGTAACAGCCAGAGAGACTGAAACAAAGTTAACTAAAGTCCCTACTTGGAAAATCCCAGGTCCAGATGCAGTACCTAATTTTTGGCTGAAAGTATTAACATCTTTGCATGAAGATTTACCCATGAGTAAGAACTATTTATATGCACACCCCGAACAGACACTAACCTGGTTAACAACAGGAAAAACAATGCTCCTACTTAAGAGTGAACCTGCAAGTTACCTTAAAAATTATAGACCAATAATTTGCCTTCCAACAATGTATAAAATATACATGGGAAATGATGCTGACAGAGTTTATAGTCATTTAGAACAAAACTCAATTATGGCAGTAGAACAAAAGGACAGTAAAAGAAAGTCATATGGAAAAAAGGATCATTTGTCGTTAAATAAAGTCATAGTGAAGAACTGTAAAAAGGGGAAGAATCTAAGAATGGCATGGATTGACTAGAAAAAAGCATTTGCTAGTATCCCACATTCATGGATAAAAGAATGCTTAAAAATGTATAAGATACACCCTGCACTGATCGACTACATTATAGTGACCATGAAACAGTGACAAACCATTTTGCAATTAAGCTATGATAAAGGACAAATTATTATTCCGGGGATAAAAATTCAAACGGGGATATTACAGGGTGACTCTCTGTCAATGCTGCTATTCTGACTTGCCCTTAACCCATTAAGCTGTCTACTTAACAGCTTAGGCCATGGCTATAATTTCGCTCCTAGAAAACAACAAAGTGTAAAGACTTCTAATCTTCTCTTTGTCGATGATTTAAAACTGTATAGCTCATCAGATGAGGAACTGAAAGCACAACTGCAAGTTGTCAAAACTTTTTTAGATGATATAAGACTGTCATTTGGTCTTGATAAATGTGCAAAAGCAACCTTTAAAGCAGGAAAACTGTGGCACCAAGAAAACATCAGTTTGGGATAAGAATATGATATAAAAGAACTTGAGCAAGAAGGAATGTATAAATATTTCAGAATTGATGTAGGATCAACAATAAAACATGAACAAATGTGAATAAAACTTATTAAGGAATATTCCAGAAGACTTACATTAATACTGAGAACATCACTGACATCTAGGAACAAAATTCAAGCCATAAATCAATTTGCTCTTCCTGTCCTAACTTACAGTTTTGGAGTGATTGACTGGCCCCAAAATGTGGTGGATAGATTAGATAGGAAAACAAGAAGGATGCTTCATGCTCACCATAGGTTCATTGATTAGTACTAAGCTAACTGCCCTTGCGAGCTATTTTAAGCATAGCCAACTATCACCTGTGAGACCCAAACCCTGCACCTTGTGTTTGTAAGGCAAACACCTTAACCAATAGGCCACCCTCCCAATCCCAACTGATTTATAAAAATCACTGTATACCAAGATTATATATTCCCTATCCCGAAGGAGGGATGGGCCTCCTTGAAACTGATTATATGTATAGATCTGCAATCCTGGCACTCCACACATATCTGCTGACCTCACAAGACCAAAACATAGTGAAAGTTTTGAAACATGAGTGGAATAAATCTAGGATGATGTCTCTGCCTAATTTAGCAGAAGCATATTGACGTGAAGCAGGAATGGAAATCAAACCAGAAGTGGATAAAAATCAGGCAGCAACTGAATGTGCCAAAAAAACAAAAGAAATAATATAATGTGAATGACCAGATGAGAAGGCAAGAAATTTGGAAAAAGCATAAATATAGTTGCATATATAGAAAACTTCTGGAAGAACCTCATGTTGATCAGAAATGAACACAGGAATGGTTAAGGAGAAGCCAATTCAAACCAAGAGATGAAAGGTTAATATTGGCAGCCCAAAATAGTGGGCTACATGCACATTGGTTTACAAAGTTCATTGAACATGTGGGAGAAACAGATAAATGTAGGTTTTGTAAAACCAATTTGGAAACAGTTGCATACCTTGTTGCAGGTTGCGACATACTAATGGCAGAAGGACTGTATACTGAAAGGCATAATAATGTGGCAAGACTGTTGCGCTGGGGGTTGTGCAAACATTATGGTATTGAAGTGGCTAAAAAAACACTGGAAACATGAGACACAAAGCATCATAGAAAATGATGAAGTTTATATCACAGGGGATCACCCCTTACCAACAGTTCAAAAGATAGATGCTAGAAAACTGGATATAGTGGTTCAAGAAAAAAAGACAAGATTAGCATTGATCATTGAAATTGCCACATCCAGTGACTACAGTGTCTTGTGTACAGAGACACAAAGTCATAAAATATCAGGATCTGCAGGCAGAAATGAGAGCAATGTGGAAGAAAGATACCCAGACAGTTCCAATAGTAGTAGTAGGAGCATGAGTCTTATAAAAAAGAATTGCAGAAGTAGTCATTACTGGGCACATTGTGGGTGCTCCAAAGAACACTTTTGGCTAACATCAAAGATTGAAACAATACTAATTTCCTGAACTTTGATTGTATTTTGACTTAGGAATGGGTCCATTTCCATCATGGTATGAGAAACCCAAAAGACTTGGAGAAATTAAAAAAGGAGGACCCCACCCCAGATCCTGGAAACTACAGAGCCATTACCAGGCTGAGGAGTGGTGATTCATCACTGTGACAAAGCAGAAATTCCCTGAGGTGCCAAGAGCAGAATAAGTTTTTTCTTACATTTATTTCACTGAATTGCACTTCTTAACAATTATAGTTGTGCTATACAGTGAATCTACACATTTTGCACTGTTATAAAGCTTTTTTACTGTTTCACTGCATTTTTGTACTGTTTTATACTGTTTTAACTGTATTTTCATTGCAAATAGCATTTCATTACTGTAATTGCATTTTTATTGAATTACTTATCTGTAAACTACTTTTTCATACTGAGAGTTGTATTTTCTGTGCATTTTTTGTGAGGTTTCTCTGTCCCACTCCACAAGGGTGGATCTGCCTTGGATCCCGGGAACTACCGTCCCATCAGTCTGACAAGCCTGATCTGCAAGGGCATGGAACTCATTATCATGGAACTTATAAACAAAGACATTGGCAACCTTCAAACACTGAACCCCACCCAGTTTGGGTTTGTAAAGGGCCGATCTTGTCTCCTGAATCTGATTGACTTCTTCGAATCAGTCTCCAGAGCTGTGGACGAGGGTGAGGCGATCCACACAGCCTATCTGGACTTCGCCAAGGCCTTCAACACCATCCCCCACTCTGGAATCATAGATAAACTTACTAAGCTGGGCATAAATCCCTACATCACTCGATGAGTTGCCAACTGGCTTACTGACAGAACCCAGACTGTAAAAGTAGCCGACTCCAGAAACAGCTCCAGACAAGTGACAAGTGGAGTACCTCAGAGTTCAGTCCTGGGACCACTCTTGTTTGGCATCTACTTCTCTGAAGTACAGGCCAATACTAAGGGACACTGGCTAACAAAGTTCGCGGATGACTGCAAACTGGGAGCCATTATTGAATCCCCAAATTATGTGAATATTCTACAAAAGGGACTTACAGAAACAGATGCCTGGTGCCAGAGCCATGGGCTCAAGCTTAATGCCAAGAAATGTATAGTTATCCTCTTTGGAAAAAAGCATGTACCCATGAATTACCACATAGGTGGCAGTACACTAAACATCGAAAGTGTGATGAGAGACTTTGGTACACAGGTGGGCAGTGGTCTCACTTTCGATAACCACATCGCCACAACAGTCAGGAAATCCTTCTATGTGGCACACCTCATCATTAATGGCTTTTCATCCAGAAAAAAAGGAGGTTATTGTCCCACTGTACTCATCCCTCTTTAGACCCATTATAGAGTATAATACCCCATTTGGTATGTATCTCACAAGACATCTGCAACAGCTGGAAAGGCCACAGAAATACCTCACAAAAAGAATCACAGGCCTAAAGCAGATGCCATATGCTGACCATCTAAGAAAACTCCAGCTATACTCTGTGGCATATCATCTACTCAGAGGCGATCTCTGCTTAACATATAAGGCCATATCAAACCCTGAGCTACTGGACATGCTCCACTTAAAGAAATCCCAATCCCTCAGAGCCACACGCTCCAGGGATCTAAACCTTGTCATCACAATGAACAAAACATGCTGGAGGGATAGGTTCCTGACCCAGAGACTCCCCATATTCTGGAATAGACTGCCCATACATGTCAAGCAGACTGCCTCCTTGGCCCTCTTCAAAAGGAACCTTGATGATTGGATGGCAGATAGGAAATTCCCCCATGGGGATCATGTCAGTCACCCAGCTAGACAGGGGTCCAGAGAAGTAAATATTGTGGGAAGAAATATCCAGGGAATTGTTATGGCTAGGCTTGTATAGGCCCTAAGGCCGATAGCCTAGTACCAACCTATGAACCTATGAATCTAGTCAGGTAGCATACTCTGGATAGAGGCCTGCTGTTATCCAGGCCTTCCTGTTTTGCTTCTTCAGTTTCCTGTGTTTCTGGCAGCCATCTTCTGCTGGTAGTGTCTTGTCTTCGCTATTAATGAGAGTAACAGGGTTGCCTGACCTTCTCCAGCTCAAGTGATTGTTTGAAACAGCAGGATCTAGCAGGACTGGGGAGTAATTTGAGCTTCTAGATTCTTTTCTGGTATTTAAACCCTGTGTCTGCAGGGGGCTGTGCTTGTTTTTACCAGGCTAAGGAGTGGTGATTTATCACTGTGACAAAGCAGAAATTCCCTGAGGCTCCAAGAGCAGAATACGTTTTTTCTTACATTTATTTCATTGAATTGCACTTCATAACGCTTATAGTTGTGCTATACAGCTAATCTACTACATTTTGCACAGTTATAAAGCTTTTTATTTTACTGTTTCACTGCATTGTTGTACTGTTTTATACTGTTTTAACTGTATTTTCATTGCTAGATAGTATTTCATTACTGTAATTGCATTGTTATTGAATTATTTAACTGTAAACTGCTTTTTCATACTGAGAGTTGTATTTTCTGTTTGCAAGTGCTCTATCTGTGCTTTTCCGTGCATTTTTGTGAGGTTTCTGTGTTCTATAGTCTGGATAGAGGCCTGCTGTTATCCAGGCCTGGCTGTTTTGCTTGTTGATTTCCTGTGTTTCTGGCAGCCATCTTCTGCTAGTAGTGTCTTGTCTTCGCTGTTAGTGAGAGGAACAGGGTTACCTGACCTTCTCTAGCACACATGATTGGTTGAAAGAACGGGTCTATATTATAACATTGAATTTTATAAAGTTCGAATGTTATAATATTGAACCAGTAATGTCGAACACTGAAAACAGAGAAGGTGAGGACACCAAATTCTTTCCCAGGGAAAGAATTTGGTGGGCCGCTGCTGTGGCTTTGCTGTTTTCAGTATTCAATATGTTGGAATGCTACAGGTCTGGTTCAGGTAAGTGTGCGATTGTGTGTAGGTTAGGGTTAGGGGACGGGTTAGGTGAGTTAGAGTTAGGGCGCAGGTCAGGTAAGTGTGTGGTTGTGTGTAGGTTAGGGGGTGGGTTAGGTGAGTTAGGGTTAGGGCGCGGGTGAGGTGAGTGTGCGATAGTAACGGACCTTAGGGTTAGGGTTGGGTTAAGGTAAGTGGATAGCTAGTAGTGTATGTAAAGCTTAGTTTAGGTTTAGGTGTAGGATTTTAAGTGTAAGTGTGTGGATTGCTGTTTTTTGTGTGTGTTTGTGTTGTCTGTATGTTTCTCGGAATAGCGATTGTTTTCCCTGGGAAAAAAAATCGCTATTCTGACTGTTCAATGTTTGCAGATTTTGGTGTTTAGGGTTCGATATTATAACATTCGATGTTTATGAACTTCAATGTTATAATATAGACCCAAAAGAACAGGGGCTAGCAGGATTGGGTAGTAATTCAACCTTCTAGATTCTTCCATCTTTTCTGGTATTTAAACCCTGTGTCTGCAGGGGGCTGTGCTTGTTTTTACCAGTCTGAGGAGTGGTGATTAATCACTGTGACTAAGCAAAAATTCCCTGTGGCTCCAAGAGCAGAATAAGTTTTTTTTCTTACATTTATTTCATTGAGTTATACTTCTTAACACTTATAGTTGTGCTATATAGCTAATCTACTACATTTTGCACGTTACAAAGTTTTTTTTACTGTTTCGCCACATTTTTGTACTGTTTTATACCGTTTTAACTATATTTTCATTGCTAGATAGTGTTTCATTACTATAATTCCATTTTTTATTGAATTACTTAACTGGAAACTGCTTTTTCATGCTGAGAGTTATACTTTCTGTTTGTGAGTGCTATATCTTAGCTTTTCTGTGAATTTTTTGTGAGGTTTCTGTGTTCTAGTCAGGTAGCATAGTCTGGATAGAGGCCTGCTGTTATCCAGGCCTGGTTGTTTTGCTTGTTGAGTTTCATGTGCTTCTGGCAGCCATCTTCTGCTCGTAGTGTCTTCTCTTCACTATTAATGAGAGTAACAGGGTTGCCTGACCTTCTCTAGCATGAGTGATTGGTTGAATGAGCAAGGGCTAGCAGGACTAGCCAGTAATTGGAGCTTCTAGATTCTTCCATCTTTTCTAGTATTTAAATCCTGTGTCTGCAGTGGGCTGTACTTGTTTTTGCCAGGCTGAGGAGTGGTGATTCATCACTGTGACAAAGCAGAAATTCCCTGAGGCTCCAAGTGCCGAATATGTTTTTTCTTACATTTATTTCATTGAATTGCACTTCTTAACACTTATAGTTGTGCTGCCAAGCTAATTTACTACATTTTGCATGGTTCTAATGCTTCTTTTACTGTTTTACTGCATTTTTGCACTGTTTTATACTGTTTTAACTGTGTTTTCATAGCTAGATAGTGTTTAATTACTGTAATTGCATTTATATTGAATTACTTAACTTTAAACTGCTTTTTCATGCTGAGAGTTGTATTTTCTGTTTGTGAGTGCTCTATCTGTGCTTTTCTGTGCATTTTTTGTGAGGTTTCTGTGTTCTAGTCAGTTAGTATAGTCTGGATAGAGGCCTGCTGTTATCCCGGCATGTTTGTTTTGCTTGTTGAGGTTCCTGTGTTTCTGGCAGCCATCTTCTGCTAGTAGTGTCTTGTCTTCACTGTTAGTGAGAGTAACAGGGTTGCCTGACCTTCTCTAGCACAAGTGATTGGTTGAAAGAGCAGGGGCTAGCATGATTGGGTGGTAACTCAAGATTCTAGATTCCTCCATATTTTCTGGTATTTAAACCCTGTGTTTGCAGGGTGTTGCACTTGTTTGCCCATTGTTCACTGCCACTGTGCTGTTTTAACCCATTGCAAGGTATGTCAATTGCATTTTTTCACTTACCAGCACTCCTGTGTAACTGATGCCCTCCCTTGCAACTACTGATTGTATCCAGCCCTACTGACACCTATAGGCACTCTGTTCTGATAGTACCCATTCTACCATCCTTTACCTCACTTCCACGTTTTCTGACAACCGTGGACGGACAATTTCCTATGGTTTCTCCTGCTAGTCTTGTTGATATGGGCATCCTGAGACAGTGTAGCAACTGCATCATGTACACAGACAAGCCTCTTCTTGTACCACCTAGAAACACAATATGTGAGAGATGCAATTACATTAAGAACCTAGAATCCTTGCTGTCTCAATCACAAACCAGTACAACTGGCACTGAGAAGGTCGTCTGCAGAAACACCACAAACACCACACCTATAACACCACCCACACCTGTACAGTACATTCCTACATATGTGAAGGTTTTCAACAAAAACATACCTAAACAAAAGGACCTTTGAGGCAAAAGCACACATGCACATCACAACTCACTGCACCAAGCACCACACATAATACACATGCCTGTGTCTCACAGCCTCTAAGGCTCAGTCACAAATCCAACATAATGGTCATAGGAGACTCTATCATGAGACACACAGATGTGCCCCTCACCATGCTAGATAAGGGGAAAGTCACAATAAGTTGCTTGTCAGGTGCTAGAATCGGCCATATCACTCACACACTCAAGTCTCTCCATAACAGGTACTATTATGACTCTGTCATAGTCCATGTTGGTGTGAATAACTTGAGATGTAGCTCTCTGGACTATATGAAGAGAGACATGATTGAGCTCACTGAATATGTGTCCCAGGCAGGTATGCCCCTACCCTTAAGCAGCATCCTACTGTCACCCAGAATGATGCCTCAGTACAGACAGAAAACGATTTACTTTAACAATTGACTTAGTTTCTGGTGTCATTCCAAGGGGATCCAGTACCTGACAGCCTGGGAGGACATGATTGACAGACCATGATGCTTTTCCAGAGACAGCCTTCATCTGTCTCCCCTGGGCTTCAGGCTTCTGACAAAGGCTGTTGCCTCCTCCATAGTGCATTTTTTAGGCAAATTCATGAGGACAAAACTACCAATGTGAAAAATGCTTCAAAACATAATTCAAACGTCATGCTGCTAAACACTAGGAGTCTTAACATGAAATTGCACTCATTACAAGCATTCCTCACCATGGAACATGCTGACATTTGTGCAGTCACTGAAACCAAGTTCAAAGCTGTGGAGAGCATGTGAAGACTGCTACAGAAGGGTGAAGGCTGCCAGCCTAGCCAGATAGAATTTTACAGATAATTCTATCATTTGTAAATATGAATGTAAACTACAGGCTTGTTGTCTTAAGTGTAAGGAAATACTGTTACATGTGGAACTGGAAATAAATGTGACAACAGTGCACTCTACTGACCAAAGTAAAGCATGTGGTGACCCTTTGAAGTAGCAGTGGTGCAGAAAAGTCTAGATGAAGAAATTCCTTCTATTGTTTTAACCAAGAGTTAAATTGCTAGATTTAAACATGCAAATGTATTTGTATTGCTCTGCTCCTGATCAGCTGCAAGATAACAAAAGGGAGATGTTAAGAATGTAAATGCAGTTAATGTGTAGCCTGGGAAAACCAGGAAAGTGTAAAAAGATGATGTAATATTTATCAGAACTGCAATAGCAATTTAAACAGGGAGAATCAGAAGGCATTAAGCATTTTTGCCTTGATCATCCAACTCACAGCACTTTGCCTGTTTTCTTATGTAAGTTATCTTAGACTTTTGTTTTCTTTTAGGGATAGCTAGAAGCTAGAAAGATTAGACTAAGTATTTTTTTATGTCAAAACTGTACTACTGAATTATTTTAAGTATTTCTGTGTGATCTCTGAACTCTTGACTAGCACTGACTGTGTAGTAGAAAGAATTGTCTTGTGGTTTTAATTATTTATTATTAAATATGTTAAAAAACTTTTAACTGTGGCTGGTTTGTATAGAGATAAGTTAAGTTCTAAAGTACATTGCATGTATATAAGGTCACTCTAATAAGCCTTGTGACTGTTTATTCATACTACCAATTGGATAATAATATTGCACAGTAATAATTGGACACCCTTTTAAGGACTTTTGAGTAGTTTATAAGTATTAGTGGGTGGTGGCAAGTGAAACTACCTTATAGTCTGGGAGAAAGGGGTACAGCTGGAGAAACTGTGCCAGCCTTCCCCAGGAGTGGCTGTGTGGTTGTATAAACTCTTATCTCAAAGTGCATGTGTGTGTGTGTGTGTGTGTGTGTGTGTGTGTGTGTGTGTGTGTGTGTATGTGTGTGCGCGCGCACACACATGTATGTGTGTGTGTGTGTGTGTGTGTGTGTGTGTGTGTGTGTGTGTGTGTGTGTGTGTGTGTGTGTGTGTGTGTGTGTGTGTGTGTGTGTGTGTGTGTGTGTGTGTGTGTGTGTGTGTGTGTGTGTGTCAGCTACTTGGGCAGGGACACAAAGCACTGTTTGGACAGAGAGGGTGCTAGAGGTTTTAGCTTGCCCACTAAGTTGAGATCTGGACCCTATAGCTGTGCCAGTGGTGAGTCTTATTGGGGACCTGGAGAGCATTGGAACGACCAGCCTTGGACTGACTGTGATTTCTGTGTGCTCTTAAGGGAAATTGCACTTCACTGTGTGTATTTGTTATCCTTTCCTCATATATGAGACACCCTCTTTGTTGTTAGTGGTGAGGATTGAGGCTCCTTGATTGCTGGGCCAGGGCACGGGTGTCACATATTAATTGGTGGCAGTGGTGGGATATCCACATCACATATTAATTAGTTGGCAAATACTAATTGGCTTGTAGTGGTGTGGGTAGAGTAAATCCTGTAGTTTGTGTACAGTGAGCTTTGAAGGTGTTTTGTACTCTAAAACAGCCACGCAGTGAATACGCAGAGTTCAGATCACAATTGTTTTATTTCTTTTGTTAGCTTAGTTAGTCAGGGTGAGCAGGCAGCATGTCAGCAGAGGAGTATGGAAAGCTGACAAGGAGCCAGCTGGTGGAGATGTGCCAAGCTAGGGAACTGGTGCATGGAAACCTGACTAAGGCAGACCTGATTGCAGGCTTGGTTACAGCTGCATCAGAAAACAGCAACCAGGAGGACAACCAGACTGGTAGTGGAGATATAATTCCCTCCGAGAATGGGCAGCTCAGCCTTTCTGCAGTGGACTTAAAAATCCAGCTGGAGCTAAAGAGACTTGAGTTGGAGGCCAGGTGTGTGGAATTAGAAGCAAATGAGAGACGGCAACATTTGCAGGCTGAGGAGAATGAGAAACTGTTATATCTGCATGCTGAGGAATAAGAAAGGCAGAGGCAGCATGAGAAGGAGATACTGACTCTTCGCCAGAGTCATGGAGGTAATGGGGAAGGGAGTAACTGGACCCCAGAAGCACAACAGGTCAGTAAATTTCTCCCGCAATTTAAGGAGGGAGATAATTTTGATAGTTTTATTCATATGTTTGCGAGGGTATGCAAACAGTATGGTGTTGACTAAAGGCTCTGGCTACAGTTTCTGACCCCCTTACTCCATAGTAAAGCTGTAACTCTTCTGTCCAAAATGTCTGACTTTGCATGTTTGACTATACTGCTGTAAAAAATAGTCTTTTAGAACTGTTTAAGCTAAGACCTGAAACATATAGGAAAAAGTTTCATGAACATAGACACAAGGCAGATGAAAGTGTGTGTGAATATGTTGCTGAATTGAGCACTTATTTCCATAGGTGGGTGAGTGGATGTCAGGTCACCACTTTTGAAGGGCTGTCAGACCTTTTGGTGAGGGGAACAAGCACTTAGCACTTTGCCTGAGGACATAAGGATCTGGTTAGCTGATAGACAATGTGCTACTTCAAATGAGTTGGGTTAGAAGGGAGACCTATACCTGGCAAACAGGGCAGTCCTGCATAGGAAGGGGACCCCCAGTATTGCTCATGGGTCTAAAGGAACCCATGGTGGGCAGCACAGACTGCCTCAACAGAATCTGCCAGTAGCAGGTGAAGCCACTAATCCAAATACACGTCCAGGAGCTAGGGTTAAATGTTTGAATGCAACCAGCGGGGCCATGGGGCATACAGGTGTCCATGGAGGCAAGGTGGGGAACAAAAGTTGAGGGAGCCAGTAAGTGGGAAAGGCAAAATGCCAATTGTTGGTTGTCTTGAGACAACATGGGTACCAAACTACCATCCTGCAGATGTCCTAAGAGGGAAGGATTTGGATGAGGCAGTACCATGTGCCTATGCAGTTACACGCAGTCAGGCTGGGAGACAAGCATGTGGCTCTGGTAGCCTGGGGGAGACTCAGGCAGACTGCATACTTGCAGCCAGGACTGGTGAGGTGGTTACTTCAGGGAGGGAGCTACTCTGTAGCAGTGAGACCGAAGGTGATCCACAACTGCTTGTGGGTATTGATGGTCCCTTGGACAGAGTGACTGCAAAGGTACAGGTGAGTAGTAATACCCAGGCTGACAGTGAGGCACCACTGTAAGAGAATGCCAGATTTCCTGTGGATGGAAAGCTGGGAAGGGTAACAAGGAGAGAGTTGAGATAGGCTCAGTTCTCAGACCCTACATTGCAAGGTCTGAGGCATGCAGCTAGGGAGACACCTGATCCTAAGGAAAGGGGGAATCTGTATACTGGGACAAAGGGTTACTATACAGAGAGTGGACCCCTGAGGGAGAGCTAGATGGTGAGAGAGTACAGCAGTTGGTAGTGCCTAGAGCCTACCATCTGGTGGTTCTAGCCATAGCCCATGATATTCCCTTTGCAGGTCATATGGGCATAAAATGGACAAAGAGGCATATTATGCAGAACTTCTATAGGCCTGGAATTTCCAGAGATGTAACAGGGTACTGCAGGACCTGTGAGCAGTGCCAAAAGGTAGGCAAGGCAGGAGACAAGGTGAGAGCTCCATTGATGACTTTGCCTGTGATTGAGGAGCCCTTTCAGAGGGTAGCTATGGATATTGTGGGTCCTCTGAGTACTACAAGTTCCACAGGGTAATCATATATCCTAGTGGTAGTGGATTATGCTACACAATACCCTGAGGCAGTGGCTTTATCCTCCATTGAGGCAGAGAAAGTGGCAAATGTTTTGTTAGAGATTTTCAGCAGGGTAGATTTCCCAAAAGAAATACTGACTGACAGAGGTGCCAATTTCATGGCAGACCTGCTGGCTTGTCTGTGGAAGTCTTGTGGGGTGAAGCACATGAAGACCACCCCCTACCATCCCCATACTAATGGTCTTGTTGAGAGGTTAAACTCTACAATCAAGTCCATGCTATGGGCATTTGCAGATCTGTTTAAGAGGGAGTAGGACAAATACTTGCCCCAGCTCTTGTTTGCTTACAGAGAAGCTCCCCAGAAATCCACAGGTTTTTCACACCTTGAGTTCCTGTATGTGCATAGGGTGAGGGGACCTCTAGATTTAATTCAAGATGAGTGGAAAGGTGAGTGTGAGTCTCAAAAAGAGTCTGTTGTGGCATATGTCCTAAACCTCAAGGCAAGGCTCAGGGAACTCATGAGCTTGGCCCTGGAAAACATGGCAGAAGCCCAACAACAGAAAAAGGTGTTGTATGACAGGAATGTTCAATCTAGAGAGTATGCTGTGGGGCAGCAGGTAATGTTTCTCATTCCTGTTAGACACAACAAACTGCAAGCAGCTTGGGAGGGACCCTACAAGGTGGTAAGAAAGGTAAGTGATGTTAACTACATGGTGGAACTGCTAGGCAGATGGCAGGGGCACAAATTGTACCATGTTAACATGATGAAACCTTACCATAATAGGGAGGCCCTTGTGCTGAGCATTTTCAGTGGATTGCAGGAGGAGTTTGAGGGAGATCTGGGTACTGATCTCCTCAGTGAGGCTTAGACTGATACCTCAGTGGAAGGGGTAGCAATGTCCCAGTAGCTATCTCCAACCCAGGTTCAAGAAATCCAAGCAGTGATGCAGGAATTTGGGGACATGTTCACTGGGAAACCAGGGTGCAGACATCTGGTGCAGCAGCAGGTGGATACAGGACTCCAAAAGCCTATTAGGCAGGCTCTTTATAGGGTGCTTGAGAGAGTCGACAGCCCCTGAGGGAGGAGGTACAGGAGATGTTGGACCTAGGGGTGATTCAAGAGTCCAGCAGTCCCTGGGCTTCCCCAGTGGTGCTGGTGCCAAAGAAAGATGGCAGCACCAGGGTCTGTGTGGACTACAGGAAATTAAATAGTCAAACAGAGTCAGATGCTTACCCCATGCCTAGGACAGATGATGCCCTAGAGCAGCTGAGTGGGGCTAACTATCTTACAACCATTGATCTTACCAAGGGTTACTGGCAGGTGCCCTTGACTCCCAGTGCTAGAGAGAATTCAACCTTTGTGACTCCTTTTGTCTTGTATGAGTTCACAAAGATGCCCTTTGGGATGAAAAATGCCCCAGTGACTTTCCAGAGGCTGGTAGATCATATCCTAGTAGGAGCCAGAGGGTTTGCCCTTGCTTACCTAGATGATATTGCCATCCATAGCCATTCCTGGCCAAAACACCTTCGCCATGTCAAGAAGGTGCTGGGTAGACTACAGAGGGCAGGATTGACAATTAAGCCGAGCAAATGTCAGGTGGGTATGGCAGAGATCTCCTACCTAGGACATAGAGTTGGGGAGTGGTAAGATAAGGCCAGAACCAGCCAAAGTGGAAGCCATTCAGGCATGGCCTGCACCTGTTACTAGAAAGCAGGTGAGGGCAGTTTTAGGGACAGAAGTGGTACTACAGAAAGTTCATCTCCAGTTATAGTATCATAGCTGCTCCCCTTACAGACCTGACAAGGAAAAACAATCCAGATAATAAAGTGTGGACCCCAGCATGTGAGCAGGCATTCCAGAAGCTTAAAGAAACTTTGGGAGAACCCCCTGTGTTAGCCTGTCCAGATTACAGCAAAGAATTTGTTGTGCAGGTGGATGCTTCAAACCATGGGGTGGGGGCTGTACTTAGCCATATTTCTTTAGAGGAGGAAGAGCACCCAGTGGTTTATCTCGGTTGTAGGCTCCAACCCAGGGAGGAATGCTATGCAGCTGTAGAAAAGGAATGCCTAGCCATAGTGTGGGCAATGCAAAAGCTTCAGCCTTATCTGCATGAAGGGAAATTCACTGTTATGACAGATCACAACCCCCTAACATGGTTAAACAGAGCCAGCCAGCAAAATGCCAAGTTGCTAACATGGAGCCTGGGGTTGCAAGCATATGATATGTCAGTGCAGCATTGCAGTGGGAGTAGCAATGCCAATGCAGATGGCCTCTCAAGACAGGGAATGGGGTGAGGTACACTCAGATAGACCTAACCCTCTCAAGCGGCGTTTCACAAGGGTCACTTGAAAAACAAGCTTGAGCTCTCCGGGGGGGGGGTGAAATGTGATGACTGGTAGAGAAGGGTGAAGACTGCCAGCCTAGCAAGATAGAATGTTGCAGCTAATTCTATCATTTGAAACATGAATGTAGACTACAGGCTTGTTGTCTACAATGTAAAGAAATTCTGTTACATGTGGAACTGGAAATAAATGTGATAACAGTGCACTCTACTGACCAAAGTAAAGCATGTGGTGACCCTTGGATGTAGCAGTGGTGCTGAAAAGTCTAGATGAAGAAATTATTTCTATTGTTTTAACCAAGAGTTAAATTGCTAGATTTAAACATGCAAATGTATTTGTATTGCTCTGCTCCTGATCAGCTGCAAGATAACAAAAGTGAGATGTTAAGAATGTAAATGCAGTTAATGTGTAGCTTGGGAACACCAGGAAAATGTAAAAAGATGATGTCATGTTTATCAGAGCTGCAATAGCAATTTAAGCAGAGAGAATCAGAAGGCATTAAGCATTTTTGTCTCGATCATCCAACTCACAGCACTCTGCCTGTTTTCTTGTAAGTTATCTTAGACTTGTGTTTTCTTTTAGGGATAGCTAGAAGCTAGAAGGATTAGACTAAGTGTTTTTCTGTGATGTCAGAACTGTACTACTGAATTATTTTAAGTATTTCTGTGTGAACTCTGAACTATTGACTAGCACTGACTGTGTATTAGAAATTATTGTCTTGTGGTTTTAATTATTTATTATTAAATATTTTAAAACCTTTTAACTGTGGCTCATTTGTGTAGAGATAAGTTAAGCTCTAGAGTACATTGCATGTATATAAGGATCATGTACCAAGTCACTCTAATAAGCATTGAGACTGTTTATTCATACTACCAATTGGATAATAATATTGCACAGTAATAATTGGACACCTTTTTAAGGGCCTTTGAGTAGTTGATAAGCATTAGTGGGTGGTGGCAAGTGGAACTATTGTATAGTCTGGGAGAAAGGGTCACAGCTGGGGAAACTATGCCAGTCTTCCCCAGGAGTGTCTGTGTAGTTGTATAAACTCTTATCTCAAAGTGTGTGTGTGTGTGTGTGTGTGTGTGTGTGTGTGTGTGTGTGTGTGTGTGTGTGTGTGTGTGTGTGTGTGTGTGTGTGTGTCAGCTACTTGGGAAGGGATACAAAGCAATGGTTGGACAGAGAGGGTGCTAGAGGTTTTAGCTTGCCCACTAAGCTGAAATCTGGGCCCTATAGCTGTGAAAGTGGGGAGTCTTATTGAGGACCTGGAGAGCAAGGGAGCGACCAGCCCCAGACTGACTGTGATCTCTGTGTGCTCTTAAGGGAAATTGCACTTTACTGTGTGTATTTGTTATTCTTTGCTCATATATGAGACTCCCTTTCTGGTGTTAGTGGTGAGGATTGAAGCTCCTTGATTGCTGGGCCAGGGCATGGGTGTCACATATTAATTGGTGGCAGTGGTGGGATAGCCACATCCCATATTAATTAGTTGGCAAATACTAATTGGCTTGTAGTGGTGTGGGTAGAGTGAATCCTGTAGCATGTGTACAGTGAGCTTTGAAGGTGTTTTGTACTCTAAAACAGCCATGCAGTGAATACTCAGAGTTCAGATCACAATTGTTTTATTTCTTTTGTTAGCTTAGTTAGTCAGGGTGAGCAGGCAGCATGTCAGCAGAGGAGTATGGAAAGCTGACAAGGAGCCAGCTGGTGGAGATGTGCCAGGATAGGGGACTGGTGCATGGAAACCTGACTAAGGCAGACCTAATTGCAGTCTTGGTTACAGCTGCATCAGAAAACAGCAACCAGGAGGGCAATCAGACTGGCAGTGGAGTACAATTCCCTCAGAGAATGGACAGCTCAAACTTTCTGCAGTGGCCTTAAAAATCCAGCTGGAGCTAAAGAGACTTGAGTTGGAGACCAGGCATGTGGAATTAGAAGCAAATGAGAGACTACGACATTTGCAGGCTAAGGAAAATGAGAAGCTGTTACATCTGCAAGCTGAGGACCAAGAGAGGCAGAGGCAGCATGAGAAAAAGAAGCTGACTCTTCACCAGAGTCATGGAAGCAATGGGGAAGGGTGTAACTTGACCCCAGAAGCACAATAGGTCAGTAAATGTCTTCTGCAATTTAGAGAGGAGGAAACATTTCATAGTTTCATTCATATGTTTGAGAGGGTATGCAGACAGTATGGTGTTGACCAAAGGCTCTGCGTACAGTTTCTGGCCCCCTTACTCCATGGTAAAGCTGTAACTGTTCTGTCCAAAATGTCTCATGTTGCATGCTTTGATTATACTGCTGTAAAAATAGCATTTTAGAACTGTTTAAGCTAACACCTGAAATGTATAGGAAGATGTTTTGTGAACATAGACACAAGGCAGATGAAAGTGTGTGTGAATATGTTGCTGAACTGAGCACTTATTTCCATAGGTGGGTGAGTGGATGTCAGGTCACCACTTTTGAAGGGCTGGCAGACCATTGGTGAGGGAACAAGCCCTTAGCACATTGCCTGAGGACATGAGGATCTGGTTAGCTGGTAGACAACCTGCTACTTCAGATGAATTGGGGAAGAAGGGAGACCTATACCTGGCAAGCAGGGCAGCCATGTACAGGAAGGGGACCCCCACTACTGCTCATGGGTCTAAAGGAACCCATGGAGGGCAGCATAGACTGCCCCAACAGAATCTGCCAGAAGCAGGGGAAGCCACTAGTCCAAGTACACATCCAGGAGCTACTGTTAAATGTTTTGAATGCAACTAGTGGGGCCATGTGGCATACAGGTGTCCATGGAGGCAAGGTGGGGAAGAAAAGGTGAGGGAGCCAGTAAGTGGGAAAGACAAAATGCCAGTTGTAGGTTGTCTTGAGACAACAGGGGTACCGAACTACCATCCTGCAGATGTCCTAAGAGGGAAGGATTTGGATGAGGCAGTACCATGTGCCTATGCAGTTACATGCAGGTCAGGGTAGAAGACAAGCATGTTGGTCTGGAAGCATGGCGGAGACACAGGCAGACTGCATACTTGCAGCCAGGACTGGTGAGGTGGTTACTTCAAGAAGGGAGCTACTCTGTAGCAGTGAGACTGAAGGTGAGCCACAGCTGCTTGTGGGTACTGATGGTCCCTTGGACAGATTGACTGCAAAGGTAGAGGTGAGTAGTAGTACCCAGACTGACAGTGAGGCACCACTGTCAGAGAATGCCAGACTTCCTGTGGAAGGGGAGCTGGTATGGGTTACAAGGAGAGAGTTAAGACAGGCTCAGCTCTCAGACCCTACATTGCAAGGCCTGAAGCAGGTAGCTAGGGAGGCACCTGATTCTCAAGGAACGGGGGAATCTGTATACTGGGACAAAGGGTTACTATATAGAGACTGGGCCCCTGAGGGAGGGCTAGAAGGTGAGAGAGTACAGCAGTTGGTAGTGCCTAGAGCTTACCATCTGGCACTTCTAGCCATAGCACATGATATTCCCTTTGCAGGTAATATGGGCATAAAACGGACAAAGAGGCATATTATGCAGAACTTCTATTGGCCTGGAATTTCCAGAGATGTAACAGGGTACTGCAGGATCTGTGAGCAGTGCCAAAAGGTAGGCAAGGCAGGAGACAAGGTGAGAGCTCCTTTGTTGTCTTTGTCTGTGATTGAGGAGCCATTTCAAAGGATAGCTATGGATATTGTGGGTCCTCTGAGTACCCCAAGTTCCACAGGGAAAAAGTATATCCTAGTGGAAGTGGATTATGCTACACAATACCCAGAGGCAGTGGCTTTGTCCTCCATTGAGGCAGAGAAGGTGGCAAATGCTTTGTTAGAGATTTTCAGCAGAGTAGGTTTCCCAAAGAAATACTGACTGACAGAGGTGCCAATTTCATGTCAGACCTGCTGGCTTGTCCATGGAAGTCCTGTGGGATGAAGCATATGAAGACCAGCCCTAGACTAATGGTCTGGGTGAGAGGTTAAACTCTACAATCAAGTCCATGCTACAGACATTTGCAGATCAGTTTAAGAGGGAGTTGGAAAAATATTTGCCCCATCTGTTGTTTGCTTACAGAGAAGATCCACAGGAATCCACAGGTTTTTTTCACCCTTTGAGATGCTGTATGGGCATAGGGTGAGGGGACCTCTAAATTTAATTTAAAATGAGTGGGAAGGTGAGTGCAAGTCTCAATAGGAGTCTGTTGTGACATACATCCTAAACCTCAGGACAAAACTCAGGGAACTCATGGGCTTGGCCCAGGAGAACCTGGCAGAAGCCCAACAACAGAAAAAGGTGTTGTATGACAGGCATGCTCGAGCAAGAGAGTATGCTGTGAGGCAGCAAGTAATTGTTCTCATTCCTGTCAGGCACAACAAACTGCAAGCAGCTTGGGAGGGACTCTATAAGGTGGTAAGAAAGGTAAGTAATGTTAACTACATGGTGGAACTGCTAGGCAGATGGCAGGAGCACAAATTGTTCCATGTTAACATGATGGGGCCCTTATGCTGAGCATTTGCAGTGGATTGCAGGAGGAGTCTGAGGGAGATCTGGGGACTGATCTCCTCAGTGAGGAACAGGCTGACACCTCAGTGGAAGGGGTATCAATGTCCCAGCAGCTATCTCCTACCCAGACTTGAGAAATCCAAGCAGTGTTGCAGGAATTTGGGGACATGTTCACTGGGAAACCAGGGTGCACCCACCTGGTGCAACACCAGGTGGATACAGGACCCCAAAGTCCTATTAGGCAGGCTCCTTATAGGGTGCCTGAAAGAGTCAGACAGACCCTGAGGGAGGAGGTACAGGAGATGTTGGAACTAAGGGTGATTCAAGAGTCCAACTGTCCCTGGGCCTCCCCAGTGGTGTTGGTGCCAAAGAAGGATGGCAGCACCAGGTTCTGTGTGGACCACAGGAAATTAAATAGCCACACAGAGTCAGATGCTTACCCCATGCCTAGGACAGATGAGGCCCTAGAGCAACTAGGTGGGGCTAAGAATCTTACAACTATTGATCTTACCAAGGGTTACTGGCAGGTGCCCTTGACTCCCAGTGCTAGGGAAAAGTCAGCCTTTGTGACTCCTTTTGGCTTGTATAAGTTCACAAAGATGCCCTTTGGGATGAGGAATGCCCCCAGCGACTTTCCAGAGGCTGATAGATCATATCCTAGTAGGAGCCAGAAGGTTTGCCCTTGCTTACCTAGATGATATTGCCATCTACAGCCATTCCTGGCCACAGCATCTTCAGCATGTCAGAGAGGTGCTGGGCAGACTACAGAGGGCAGCACTGACCATTAAGCCGGGCAAATGTCAGGTGGGTATGGCAGAGGTATCCTACCTAGGACATAGAGTGGGGAGTGGTAAAATAAAGTCAGAACCTGCCAAAGTGGAAGCCATTCAGGCATGGCCTGCACCTGTTACTGAAAAGCAGGTGAGGGCATTTTTAGGGACAGCAGGGTACTACAGAAAGTTCATCCCCAGTTATAGTACCATAGCTGCTCCCCTTACAGACCTGACAAGGAAGAACAGGGTAGATAAGGTGGTGTGGACCCCAGCATGTGAGCAGGCATTCCAGAAGCTTAAAAAAGTCTTGGGAGGACCCCCTTGTGTTAGCCTGTCCAGATTACAGCAAGTAATTTGTTGTGCAGGTGGCTGCTTCAAACCATGGGGTGGGGGCTGTACTTAGTCAGATTTCTTCAGAGGGGGAAGAGCACCCAGTGGTTTATCTCAGTCATAAGCTCCAACCCAAGAAGGAATGCTATACAGCTGTGGAAAAGGAATGTCTAGTCATAGTGTGGGCATTGCAAAAACTTCAGCCTTATCTGTATGGAAAGAAATTCACTGTTATGACAGATCACAACCCCCTTATCTGTATGGAAGGAAATTCACTGTTATGACAGATCACAACCCCCTAACATGGTTAAACAGAGCCAGCCAGCAAAATGCCAAGATGCTAAGATGGAGCCTGTGGTTGCAAGCATATGATTTGTCAGTGCAGCACAGCAGTGGGAGTAGCAATGCCAATGCAGATGGGCTGTCAAGACAGGGAATGGGGTGAGGTACACTCAGATATACCTAACCCTCTGAAGCAGTGTTTCTCAATGGTCACTTGAAAAACTAGCCTGAGACCTCTGGGGGGGAGGAGAAATGTGAAGACTGGTAGAGAAGGGTGAAGGCTGTCAGCCTAGCATGATAGAATTTTGCAGATAATTCTATCATTTGTAAATATGAATGTAAACTACAGGTTTGTTGTCTTAAATGTAAAGAAATACTGTTACATGTGGAACTGGAAATAAATGTGACAACAGTGCACTCTGCTTACCAAAGTAAAGCATATGGTGACTCTTTGAAGTAGCAGTGGTGCTGAAAAGTCTAGATGAAGAAATTCTTTCTATTGTTTTAACCAAGAGTTAAATTGCTAGATTTAAACATGCAAATGTATTTTTATTGCTCTGTTCCTGACCAGCGGCAAGATAAAAGGGAGATGTTAAGAATGTAACTGCAGTTATTGTGTAGCCTGGGAACACCAGGAAAGTGTAAAAAGATGATGTAATGTTTATCAGAACTGCAATAGCAATTTAAACAGAGAGAATCAGAAGGCATTAAGCATTTTTGTCTTGATCATCCAACTCACAGCACTCTGCCTGTTTTCTTATGTAAGTTATCTTAGACTTGTGTTTTCTTTTAAGTTTAGCTAGAAGCTAGATTTTCTGTGATGTCAGAACTGTACTACTGAATTATTTTAAGTATTTTGTGTGATCTCTGAACTCTTGACTAGCACTGACTGTATAGTAGAAAGTATTGTCTTGTGGTTTTAATTATTCATTATTAAATATTTTAAAACATTTTAACTGTGGCTCGTTTGTGTAGAGATAAGTTAAGCTCTAGAGTATATTGCATGTATATAAGGATCCTGTACCAAGTCACTCTAATAGGCCTTAAGACTGTTTAGTCATATTACCATTTGGATAATAATATTGCACAGTAATAACTGGACACCCTTTTTAGGGCCTTTGAGTAGTTGATAAGTATTAATGGGTGGTGGCAAGTGGAACTACTGTATTGTCTGGGGGAAAGGGGCACAGCTGGAGAAACTGTGCCAGCCTTCCCCAGGAGTGTCTATTTGGTTGTATAAACTCTTATATCAAAGTGCATGTGTGTGTGTGTGTGTGTGTGTGTGTGTGTGTGTGTGTGTGTGTGTGTGTGTGTGTGTGTGTGTGTGTGTATGTGTGTGTCAGCTACTTGGGCAGGAACATGAAGGACTGGTTGGACAGAGACAATGCTAGAGGTTTTAGCTTGCCCACTAAGCTGAGATCTGGACCATATAGCTGTGTCAGTGGGGAGTCTTATTTGGGACCTGGAGAGCAAGGGAGCGACCAGCTCCAGACTGACTGTGATCTCTGTGTGCTCTTAAGGGAAATTGCACTTTACTGTGTGTATTTGTTATCCTTTCCTCATATATGAAACTCTGGTGTTAGTGGTGAGGATTGAGGCTCCTTGACTGCTGAACCAGGGCACGGGCATCACAGAGCACCCCAGACTTACCAGGCTTTTTGTCTTACCATATTTTCATACCCCAAACAGAGGGCTACAAAGCCAAAGGAGGTGGAGTTTCAATATTTATCAAAGACATACACACCTCCAGGCTGCTCAAACAGTATGATTTACAGGAGACACTCCAGGTGCAGTTAACTGTTCACAAAACACTTATTCAAATTATAGCTAGCTAAAGACCACCAACCGTGACCCAGGAGGCCCACTTCACTTATTTGGACTTACTTGAATCCATCAAGATTAAACCCTCTACCTAATCCTGGGTGACATTAACTACCCAACCACAGAGTGGAACACCTATTCTAGCTCAACCACGAATGCCCAGAGATTCCTCGACTTTGTCGGTGCCAATGCATTGGATCAGCTGGTCGACACCCCCACATGAGGTGAAAATATCCTGGACCTGGTACTAACCAACATGAGTAGTCACTATAGCACCCCTACAGTGTCCTCCTCCCTGGTAAGATCTGATCATAAAGCAATCACTTTCAAAGTCACCATCTCCCCTGACCCCCCTTGCCAGGGTCGAACAAAAAAACTTTTCCAAAGCTGACTACAACCTCCTGAGAGCAGGTATAAGCAGCTTCACAGCCACCATCCCTTCAGTTGAATCAAGCACTAATGTCCAAGCCTACACCAACAAAACTATATGAGCACCTATATACTGTAGCTGCATGGACTCAGCAATAACTGACAGGACCACATCATCTTCCTCAAGGAAGAGTAAACCTGTCTGGTAGCAATAAACAGACTCTATAATAAAAGGAAAAAAATTGCTGTCCAGGACCAAGATGGAGTATGTGCCAAGTTGGAAGTAATCTCTCCTTTGTCTGAACAAGCAAATAAGGTCACTAGTGAAATCTTTTCAGACTAACTTTGAGTCCAGATTGGCCACATCCACTAAGGACAATCACAAGGCCTTCTTCTCATATGCCTGCAGTCTCAAAGGTAACTCCCAAATCTGCTCTGAATTGGTGGTCAAGAATACCACTTACACAAATGCCATAGATGTAGCCAACCTGCTGGCAGATAAGTTCAGTGAAAACTTCACCCCCCCCCCTGTCCCCCATCAGTAAACCAGGACATTCCCAGCACCTGGCCCCTCCCCTCATCACCAGGGAGCAGGTTATTACTGCCCTCTCAAAGGCAAAAATACAGGCTCCATGGGACCTGAAAACATCCCTGGCTGTGTTCTACGTGAACTCAGGCAAGAGCTCTCAGCACCATTAGGCACCCTATTCAACCAAACCCTGTGCACCGGCTTCATCCCAGCAGAAGGGAGGACAGACACTGTCACCTCTCTGAATAAAGGGGGAGCGTCCACTGACCCATGCAGTTATAGGCCCATCAGCCTAACTAGCCTGATCTGCTAGGCCAAGGAATGCATTATTATAGACCTTATAAACAAGGACAATGGCAACCTCCAAATGCTTGATCCCACACACTTTGGTTTTGTCAAAGAGAGATCATGTCTGTTAAACTCGGTCGCCTTCTCTGACGCAGTCACCAAAGCCATGGGTGAGGGCAAGTTAGTGAACACCACCTACCTTGACCTAGCCAAAGCCTTTGACACTATTCCTTACTCAGGCATAATAGATAAACTCTCCCAGCTAGGCATCAACCCATATGTTACCAGATGGGTAGCTAATTGGCTCACTGATAGAACCCACTCAGACAAAATAGGGGAAGCCACCTCTAGTAGTAGACCCATAACAAGCGTCATACCCCAAGGACTGGTCTTGGGGCCTCTACTGTTTGGGATATACTTTTCTGAGATGCAAGCCAAAACCAGTGGTCTGTGGCAGACCAATTTTGCAGATGATTGCAAGCTGGGCACTGTCATAAATTCCCTGAGTGATATGAACATCCTCCAAGAGGGCCTTAACCAAACTAATGACTGGTGCCAGAAGCATGGCCTCAAACTGAATGCCAAGAAATTAATCATTATCCCCTTCGGGGAAAATGGTGTCCCCACTAAATATCACATTAATAACAATGTACTAAGCATACAATCAGTTGTGAGGAACTTGGGCACGCAGGTTGATAGCAACCAGACTTTTGACCACCATGTTGCCTCCATTGTATGGAAGGATTTCTACATGGCCCACCTCATAAGTAAATATATTTTATCCAGGAGCAAGAAGGTCATAACATCCCTGTACTCCTCCCTTATCAGACCCATTATTGAGTACAATGTCCCCTTAGGCATGTACCTTGCCAACACACATGCAGCAGCTGGAGAGACCACAGAGGTTCCTGACCAGGAAAATCCAGGGTCTAAAACACTTATCCTATACAGATAGGCTAAAAGCCCTGTCCAAAAGCCCTGTCCCTCTACTCAGTCTCATACAGATTGCTCAGAGGTGACCTGTGTCTGGCATACAAGGCCTTCTCAGACTTAGCCTTGATGGAGTTGCTGCATATCCATAAGTCAAACTTCACTTGCACAACCCGCAAGCAAGGTCTCAACCTGGTATGTGACATTAATAGAACTTGTTGGTGGGATAGATTTCTGACCCAACAACTCCCCCATCTGTGGAATAGACTTGCTGTCCATGTCAAGCAGAGTACCTCACTAACCCTCTTTCAGAGGAACCGGGATGACTGGATAGGAAACAGAAAACATACCCCCAGTATCCCACCTGTGCCCCTGCTGGACAAGGAAAACAGGTGCAGATTTTGTGGGAACATGGGTGAAATTCTTGGCTAGGCTTATAAGAGCCTCCAGGCCAATAGCCTAGTATCGTCCAATAAGCCTATGAACCTATTAGTCATATAAGCCTAATTTGCAAAGCTATGGAATGTATTATATCTGATTTCATAAGTTCTAATATAAAAAAAATAAATATTTGTGCTCCAAACCTATATTGGTATAGTTTTGCCAAAGGCAGATCATGTCTACTTAATTGAATAAACTTCTTGCAGAGAGTTGCTGAAGCTGTAGATAGTGATCATGCAGTTCATACAGCATGCCAGGATCTAGCCAAGGCCTTTGACATTATTCTCCATGCTGGAACTGTAAATAAGTTTACAGTTTAAATGCAGACACTTATGTTGTAAGCTGTAAAACTAGCTAACAGATAGAACCAACCTGGTTAAAGTAGTAGGTTCCATCTCAAAAAGCAAAAAGATGACTAGTAGCATTCCTCAGGGACCAGTACTAGGAACCTTTCTGTCCAGTATCAACCTCTCAGATCTCCAAAACACTAAAACAGGCATATATGATTAACTAAATTTGCCAATGACAGGAAGCTGACCATTGTCATTTGCTAAGCATTTGATATTGTGTCACTATAACAAGAGCTAAAACATACAAATTAATGGTGTCCTAGAAGCAGACTTAAATTAAATGCAAAGGAATGCAGTATTATCAGCTTTGGTAAACACATCTCAACAGCAGCTTATAGTATAGATAGCACCCAATTAGTTCTCAGAGGTCTTGGTACCTTTGTGGAAAATGCTCAATCCTTTGTCCACCTGCTAGTAACAGTAGTAAGGAAATCCTTGCATCTAGCACATATTAAAAGCTAAATGTATCTTATCCAGATCAAAAGAACTTAGCATTCATGTATACTCTGCCCTGATTAAATTAACTATAGAATACAATGCCCCTTTTAGAATGTGTTCATTCATGCACGTCACACATCTAGAGAGAGCTCAGATATTCCTAGCTAAAATGGTCACCGGACTAAAGAGTTTTATCTACCAAGGCAGGTTCTAAGCTCTAGGGGCCAAAAAATACTATAAGCTTCACCAAACGGAACAGACCGTAAACTGAACACAAAAATAATGACAGTATAAAATATTAAACCTTTTATTAATACGTTAAGCACTTTCATCCTATAGCAGTCAGTAGGACTTTATCAGAACTAAAAACTCACACCAGTGAAATCATTTAAATAAAAACAGTAATTAACAATCTAATCATTTAATTAATCCTAACACCAGGTTAAAGGAACAGTACATACGGCTGGAGTGCGGGGAGTGCCTTCTGTGTGGAGTCTGCATGTCCTCCCCGCGGTTGGGTTGGCATTCGAAAGACATGCGTAAATGGGCGTGCCTTCATTGAAGGTTGAACGTCGAGCTGACACCTCTGCATTCGTGAAAATCTACTGCCAATCATTAGCGGACCGGAGTTCTGCTGTGGTGACCCCTAACCGTGAAAAGCCAAAAGACAACAACAACAACAACATACAATACTCACAATATATACAAATAAAATATAAATACATTAATTATGTTATTAGAGTTAAGATAAAGCATTAATCAGAACACTAAAAAATAAAAGGGCTTAAAAATAGAAAATCATGCAAATATAAAGAAAGCATACCCTTAAATATTAAAACACCTAAAACTTAGGCTAGAATAAAATTATTATAGCCTGTATGCTGAACCTAATACCATGTTATAGGTCTAAAGCATTCTTCCTTAATATGGGCAGAAGAGATAAATTTTCATTAATTCCTTGAAGACTAGTAGAATTTAATTTAATTATCCAAAATAATTCCTTAATTTTAATTTCTAATTCCCACCACCCTCCCCTTGAGTTTTATGGCAGAATGTCTAATATTCCAAACTTGAATTTGGTGAACTCCTGGCATTCCAAAGTGTGCTTATAAAGTGAGTTATTCATAGTTGCTCTGGGAATAGCATATAAATGCTCATAGATCTTTTTCCTGAACTTTCTCTTGGTCTTCCCTACATAGAAACATCCACAATTTTCACAAACGGCAATATAAATCAGACCTTTAGTATTACAATTGGCTTCACTTAACCTAATCCATTGTGGGGTCCCCTTAATATTTATTGAATCTCCTTCAAGAATAAACGGACATTGTTTACATGTCCCACATTTAGTTGTACCTTTCCATACCAAGGGGGGCTTCATTGTAAGTATGTTTAAATAAATATTTAAAATTCTTACTGGCTTTATAGACAAAATGGGGTTCCTAACCTATCATTTCCAAAATATCTGGGTTACCTTTAAAGATAACCCAGTTTCTGGAATAATATCCCTAACTCTTTTTACTCCAGCTCCATATGGAATAGCTATACTTCTATTATAATCCTGACCTACAGCCTTACTTTTCTTAAATAATTCAACTGAACTATTGTCTCCTAAAAGAGGTTTATATTTGGTCCCCCACACTGAAATTACTTCTTCACTAATACACCTCGTCAAACTTGAAGGGTAACCTCTATTTTCAAACAGTTCTGTAATTTTATCATTTCTACTTTAATATTCTCCAAATCAGTACACACCCTAGCTGCTCAAACCAGCTGACCCTTAAAGATATTATGTTTTGTATGCCTAGGGTGGTTACTTTGAAAATCCAAGTAATTATTCAAAAATGTCTCCTTCCTATATATTTTGGAGACAAAATAACTCTTATCTCTATCTTTAAGGTTATATGTAAATAATTAATAGTAGTGTCTGAAATTGTTGTCTGGATGGTGCAGTGGTGCAGAGGTAGCATTGTCATCTCACAGCAAGAGGTTCTCCAGTTCAGTTCTCAGCTGGGGTGCCTTCTGTGCAGAGTCTGCATGTCCTCCTTGTGTTTGTGTGGGTTTCCTCCAGGTGCTCCGGTTTCCTCCCATGTTTCAGACATGAGTCTGGATCAATTCTTCCTGGGCCTTCATTCCAAGTCAGACTTTCCTGGTAAACAAATGTTAAATAAATAAGTAGTTGAATTAAATCTAAAGTATGAGTTAATACTATTAAGGTATTCCACAAATTGTACTAGTTTCTGTGTTGTTTCCCTCCTCAAAATAAAAATGTTGTCCAAAAACCAGAAATAAGAAAGCCAGTGTTGAGAATATATAGAGCCAAAAATATGTTTGAATTCCCAGTCATAAAGTACTAAATTAGCATATATAGGTACATACCTTGCATCCATCGACACACCTTTTGTTTGCTTGAAATATTCCCCTTCAAAAGTGAAAAAATTGTTGAACAAAATAAATTCCATGACAGTCATAACAAAATTCACCAGTACCTCACTAAACCTTGTACGACTTCGTATGGCTTTGTAAAATAATTCCAACCCTTCATGATGCGGAAAAGATGTAAATAAATCAACAAAATCTATTGTTGAGAAACAACAGCTCTCACTATACCAATTTTTATTAATTTTAGATAAAAAGTCCCAAGAATCCTTTAATAGATAATGAATCAAATCTAAAGAGTTTTTGATAAGCCTATCTATAAAAACTCCAAGTGGGTGGGTGGAACTATTATGTGCTGAAATAATTACTTTAAATTGGGGTTGTTATGAACCTTCGGTATGCCAAAAGCTATTGGAATCCATGGATGTTCTATTTTCAAAAAATTGTATAAGTCTTCAGAAAAAGCTCCTTGTGATAAGGAGTCTTCCAGAAATAACTGGATTTTCTTGTGTGCTAAAAATACTTCATTCCTTGAAGCTTCCTGATATCTAGTAGTATCATGAAATAATGTAAATAAATAATTAACATAATCCATCCTATCAAATCAGTTCAAAACCAAATCTGTCAAACATTTCAAACAGTTCATCAGTCTCAGCATCACCAATTTTTAGTCTGTTCAGAAATTTAAAAACCCTTAACCCCTTAGGCACACGTTCATTCTTAAGACTTTTATTAAGGTACAATTTGTCACACTACAGATTGTATACCTTAAAAAGTTTAGTTTCCAGCTCCATCATTTTATTTTGAATAGTTTTTGAGGACTGCCATGTCAGATGTAGAAAGGAAAAATTTTTGTATCCAATCTCTAAAGTTAAATCATCTGGTGTCCCGAGTTTGTGGATTCATTTCGCTCTGATTAGGTTGCATAGTAACTCCCATATGTATTTGAATTACTTATGAGAAGTCACACTGGTTATCCAATCTCCCATTGGTGTTAAGACAATCCTTCCTTCTGACTGCCTCAAAGGATTGGGGGGCTTGTAGTTTTTCAAGCTTCTTGTCTAAATTGGTCACCTGCTGGGATAACATGGCTATAAGCTGTGTCAAGTCCCATCCATTATTTTGTGAGCAAGGTCCAGTAATATTGTTGTCCCCTACTGACTCCGGAGCAGCATTACATACTAGATACAAATAACATGCTCCATTACCTTGCTATATTGACTAAAGCTCTGAAAATGGAATAAAATATAAAGTACAATAAAATTTGAATATAGCCGTTTCGTTGTAAGCTGTGTTTAAAAGGACCCAAACAAAACTCTCACGCCACAACTATGAAACTCAAAAAAAATGTTTTTCATGGTACCTTAAATAATGACCAAAGAAAAATAAAGGCACCAGGAGCCAAAAAAACATAAGCTTTACTAAACTGAACAGACTGTTCCATTTTGGAAATGTTTTATGAAGCCATACAAAGTCTTACAATGTTTAGTGAAGTAATGGCAAATTTTATTATGACTGTCATGGAATGTATTTTATTGAACAATTTTTTCACTTTTCAAGGGGAATATTTCAAGCAAAAAAAAGATGTGGTGATGGGTGCAAGTTGTGCACACATATATGCCAATTTAGTTAGTACTCTATGCCTGGGAATCCAAACATGTTTTGCCTCTATATATTCTCAGCATTGGTTTTCTTATTTCTGTTTTTTGGATGACATTTTTATTTTGTGGAGGGAAACAACACAGAAACCAGTACAATTTGTGGAATACCTGAATAGTATTAACACATACTTTAGATTTACTTCAAGTATTGCAGACACTGCTATTAATTATTTAGATATAACCTTAATTAAATATAGAGATAAGGGTTCTTTTGTCTCCAGAATATATAGGAAGGAGATATTTTTGAATAATTACTTGGATTTTCAAAGTATCCATCTTAGGCATACAAAACATAATATCTTTAAGGGTCAGCTGTGCTCTGATTTGGAGAATTTTAAAGTAGAAATGACTAAAATTACAGAAATGTTTGAAGATAGAGGCTACCCTTCAAGTTTGATGAGGTGTATTAGTGAAGAAGTCATTTCAGGGTGGGGAACCAAATATAAACATCATTTAGGAGACAATAGTTCAGCTGAATTATTTAAGAAAAGCAAGGCTGTAGGTCAGGATTATAATATATATGGTTATTCCGTATGGAGCTGGATTAAAAGAAGTTAGGGATAGTATTTCCAGAAACTGGGTTACCATTAAGGATAACCCAGATATTTGGTAAATGGTAGATTATAAATGCCATTTTGTGTATAAACAGGCAGGAATTTTAAATATTTATTTGAACATACTTACATTGAACTCCCCCCCCCCCCCCCGGTATGGAGAGGTATAACTAAATGTGGAACATGTAAACAATGTCCCTTTATTCTTGAAGCAGATTTGAAAAATATTAAGGGGACTCCACAATGAATTAGGTTAAGTAAAGCCAATTGTAATACTAAAGGTCTGATTTATATTGCCATTTGTGAAAATTGTGGATGTTTCTATGTAGGGCAGACCAAAAGAATGTTTAGGAAAAGGATCTGTGAGCATTTTTATGCTATTTCCAGAGCAAATATGAATAACTTACTTTATAAGCACTCTTTAGAATGCCAGGAGTTCACCAAATTCAAGTTTGGAATATTAGAGGTTGTGCCATATGACTCAAGGGGATGATGGTGGGAATTAAAAATTGAAATTAAGGAATTATTTTGGATAATTAAATTAAATTCTACTAGTCTTCCAGGAATTAATGAAAATCTATCTCTTCTACCCATATTAAGGAAGAAGGCTTTAGACCTATAACATGGTATTAGGTTCAGCATATGGGCTTCTTCTTCTTCTTTCAGCTTTATATTTGCATGATTTTCTGTTTTTAAGCCCTTTTATTTATTAGTGTTCTTTTTAATGCTTTATATTAACTCTAGTAACATAATTAATTTATTTATATTTTATGTGTATATATTGGGAGTATTGTATGTACACTTCCTTTAACCTGGTGTTAGGGTTAATTAAGTGATTAGATTATTAATTACTGTTTTTATATAAATGATTTCAATGGTGTGTTTTTATTTCTGAAGAAGTCTTACTGAATGCTATGGGATGAAAGTGCTTAATGTATTAATAAAAAGTTTAATATTTTATCCTGTCATTATTTTTGTGTTCAGTTTACAGTCCATCCCATTTGGTAAAGCTTATGGTATTTTTTGGCCCCTGGTGCCTTCATTTTTCTTTGGTCGTTATTTAAGGTACCGAGAAAAATGTTTTTTGAGGTTCTAAGCTCTATTGCTATATTCTTGTCTCTTACAGACTTCATATATGGAGATTTATGTCTAGTATTTCACGCTTTTAAGGACTCAGCCCTTTTTAATGCCCTACACCTCTACTAGTCAAATGTCTTTGCACACACTAGAACTAAAGATTTAAATCTCCATCAACAAATGACTAAGACTAAGACAAGTTGGAGGGACGATTTCATTACTAAACACTTCCCCCATCTCCGGAATAATATACCATTACAAATAAAAAAGTGACATCTTTGATTGTTTTAAGGTACAGATTGAAAAAAGAGAAGTTGCACATAAATTCATCCTGGACCTTACTTGGTTTGCCCTCCTGGGGCAGAAGGTGCCTTTTGATGGTACATATTGGTAAGGTGATTATGGTCTTTTAAAGTCCGTAAATCTCTGAATGTATGACTTTGTAATGGAAGGCTCAAGGAAGGCACAGGGAACTATTTTTTTTTTCCTGCATGGGGTGGTGAAAGATCGTAACAACCTTTTTGAAACAGGTAGTAGCATTATGAATATTGAAAGAATTCAGCAATGTATGAGATATGTTAGTTAATATTTTGCTTTTTCCTGTGAATGATTTGAAAAATTATGCAAAGAACAATGTTTGCGTGTTACTGAATACTGAAAACAGATTGGTTAAATATAAGAATGTCCTATCATCATGATTTATTTCAACCTAAACAGGAAAACAACATTCTAGATATCCTGTTTAAGTGCTTAAATTGCAAGTTTTAAATCCATCCATACCTTTTAGCTGAACTCTACTCCATACAGGGAAATATGTCTCCATCCATTAAAATAGGAAGGGTATGGATCCCCAAAAGTATTTCTGCTGAAGAAAAAAATATAAAATCTGAAAAAGGGACTGTAATATTACTTTCCAGAGGACATGTTGTGAAACTCTCATAAATGTAGCTAGAAGGTTGATCAGGATGTGGCTTCAGTTGATTTTGTGGTCCTGCTCAAGATAAGGGCAGTTAAAGAATTTGAAAAAAGACATGGAGGTTGTTTATATATTTATATGATTGGCGTAGAGTGAATTGTCCCCTGACAGTACAGGGATTAGTTAACCCATGTATTGGGGTTAGTGCCGTGCCTATAGATGTAGAGAAGAGGAGGAGCGACTTCATCCACAGCAAATAGAGAGGATGTACCTGTACAAGAAGTTAGGAAACTATCATCAAGGGTAAAGTCAGTTGAGCCAATCTGGTGAATAGACTGGGGGGGGACCTAGTGTGTAAGAATTATGTTATATTTATAAGTTTTATGTAGCACTTTTTTGTTTTAATGTCTCAGATGTAATTGTTAGCATGTTCCTGTTTTAATGATGTACTAATGTTAAATAACTGTTACTCTATTATTACCACTGATATAGTGAACTTCAGAGTAAAAGTAATTCAGTGTATTGTGATTTCAAAGTTGTTATATATACATTTGGGGGGACTGCAGTTGGGGACTTGCCCCCTTCCTCTACAAAAACAACTTTGCAAGAGAATAGAGATGTTAAACATTCCCTGTTCTCCTGTATTTTCATACTTTTTTTCCTGAAATCCCAGGGGTCACAGAAAGTCTTGGAATTGAAATAGGGTATCATTTCTTTTCTTTTCTGTTAGCTTTGTGGGGGAAGGAAGTGGCTAACCACCGAGCAGTGGTGAACAGTGGAATGGCCATGAAATAGTGCATATCTGCTAAATTGGGTGCCAAAAACAATACCAAACTGAGAATTGATTCATAGAGTAGGAGATTTTAAAGCAAATTACAATCATGAAACTGCATATTTGAACTGAGAAATGCAGTACTTGTTTCTTCTAAAAATAAAATAATACAAGTACAGAATGCACATATAAGCAGAGTCAGATTATAGTAACAGTGAAATAGGTGGCCTCCCAGTGTCCACAGCTTTGGGGGGGGGGCTCATGGCCAGCCAAAAAAGTATTTTTTGAGGGGGCATGGTCAAAATGGCTAAATGAGAGCATCAGATGATGAGATCTCTGTGACTGACAGAAAATATAATCAAAATATTAAGATTTGGAGATGCCTGTTAGCTAATTGTATTCACTAGTAGTCAGAGAAATTATTAATAGTTTCAGGTTCTTCAAAAGCTCTAATTTTTCTATTAGAATTTCAACTGCTTGGTTAGCAGAGAAGATACTTCAACATGAGCCACTCAAGAAATGGTAGTCACGATTCCTGTTTAAAAAAGACATGCAGTCACTAATATCTAATATGCAGGATGTATTACTTAAAGTAAACAAACTGGATATCAAACTAGAAAGTTTCAAAGAAGAGACCAGAAAGAAGATGGAACATTTAGAAATTCTTAAGAAACAATAAAGTACACAAATAAGCATTATGGAAGAAACTTTAAATGATCGTGAAGGAAGAATAACTGAAGGTGAGTCTCAAACTGAATTTCTTTTAAAATGAAAAACTGGCTCACAGAAAAATGTGATAATTTAGAAAATAGGCTGAAACAAAATAACATTAGAATTTATGGTATACCTGAAAAGTATGAAGGAGGCAATATAATAAATGTATTAACTACCTGGCTGCATAAAACATTAAATCTACGTCAGATTTATCTTTTGGAGTTGAAAGGGCACATAGATCCTTGAGACCACATTCAAAGAAGAAAAATTCACCACCATGTTCAATTATATTTAAGTTCATGTCTAGCTTAGAAAAAAATCAAATATTAAAAACAGCATGGTCCATCCCACCTATTAAAATGGTGAACATGTAGTTAGTTTTGACAATGATTATTTCAATAAAGTATTGAGTAAAAGAAAATCCTGTTTACCACTGATCAAGGAACTTAAAAAGAATAATATTAACGCTACTTTGGTGTTTCCTGCAAAGATCAAAGTATTGCTTTCTGAAGAAACCAAAATATTTAACATGCTGCAAGAGGCATCCACTTTGGTTAACAGCAATACAATCCTTAATAATACTGAAGAAATGGAATGGAACAGTCTATCCCTGAAGAGAAACAGTGAGCTGAAGTCCTGAAAAACTGCTTCTAAAATTAAAAAAGCCTAAAAACAAGTGACTTTCATTCTCTGATTGCAGGATTCTTACTTTCTGAAACAATAGATATGACCTTTAAGTAAAAGGCTTGTACTGGACTTTAAGCTTCAAAATATACGTAAGTATGTATTTATATTTTAAGCAAAAATATTTTTTTGTGATGAGGAATATAAATGGTTATTTTTATTGTTTTACTGTTTTATGTTACTTTTTATTGAAGACTTTATATATTTCATTTAATTAAACTTAAAAGTGTATTTCTAAATGTTAAACAAATGCTTCCTGTAAGAGAATGCCATTAAATTCTAAGCAACAGAACTGGTAACTTTAAGATTATATAAGTTTAAAAGTTTATTTCATTTTTTTCAGCTTTGCTTGTTATGTGCATTGCTGGGTTAACTGAATGTCAGATCTAAATAATATGCTAATTAGAAGTGTTAAAGTGCTGGTGATTTTGTTTTCTTTGTTCCTGTGTAATACATTCCTTTCACAGGTCATTTATGAAGCAACTGATACAAAAAAAAACAAAAAAAACAAAAGAATGTTTCATTTCTGTGAGTGCTGAATTCTGCCCACCTTGAGCTATCCTGAAGAAAATCTAGGTTAAAGTTCATCATCAATATATACATATATATATATATATATATATATATATATATATATATAAGAAATCTACTAAAAATAATACCTTCTTTTCTTTTCTTAGAAGTGAAGTGACTTAGTAAGACAAAAGCTATAGTAATGTTTTACACTGAGATGTTGCTAACATATAATTTGCTTACATTCTGCATGTTAATAGCTTATGGTGTAGTGTTATTAAATCTAATTATACATATTAATTAAAATAAGTTAAGTTAGATGTTTGTTGCTGATTAGGACAGCTTAAAAGAATTATGAGGAATGAGAAATTTACATAGGAAATTAACAGCTGCTGTGTGCTATGAGTTGTCATTTTGACATGCTGTAGTCAAATTCTGATGTCATTATGTGAAGCTTAGATTAGACTAGCAGTTCACAATGGCTAAAACACACATTCAAATTAAACAAGCAGGAATTTTTATATATATAGTCAAGACTATGTCAAAACACCTGTATAACTTGCATTGACTCAGCCATACCTGATAGGACCAAAACAAGATCCTCAAGGAAGAGCAAACCTGCTTGATGGACAACTGCCCTTAACAGGCTTTATAATAAGAGGAAAAAATGCTGCCTAAGAGTAAGAAAGAGCAAGACCTAAAATGGAAACACTCCTTCCTCAGCTTAAACAAGCAAATAAGACTTCTTGTGAAGTCCTCCAAAGTAAACTATGAATCCAAATTAGCTTCCTCAACTAAGGACAACCATAAGGCATTCTTTAGTTACATCCATGACCTAAAAGGAAAGGCCCAGATTTGTGCATGCTACTAGTTAATGATGCCACATGTACTGAGCCTGTGGACATAGCTAACTTGTTGGCTGATAGGTTCTGTGAAAACGTCACTCCCCTGTCTCCACCACACATACTCTATGACATCCCTACCACCTCCCTCCTACCTTGTATCTCTAAAGAGCAGGTCATAAATGCATTCTCTAAGGTCAAAAGCACAGCATCTATGGGACCTGATAACATCCCAGGCTGTGTCCTACATGGGCTCCAACAAGAATTAGCAACACCATTGGGTACTCTTTTCAGTCATAGTCTATGTACCGGCTTTGTCCCAGCTGAATGAAAAAAGGCCACCATTATGCCCTAGCACAAAGGTAATGCTTACACTGACCCCAGGAATTATAGACCTATTAACTTGACTAGGCTTATCTGCAAGGCCATGGAGCAACTCATCGTGGACCTTATCAACAAAGATAGGTAATCTCCAAACATTTGACCCTACTCAGTTTGTTTTTGTCAAAGGGAGATTGTGCCTGTTAAACCTGGTGGACTTCTTCAAGACAGTCACCAAGGCCCTGAAGGAGGGTAAATCTATGCATACAGCCTACCTAGATTTAGCCAAGGCTTTTGACACTATTCCCCACTCTGGCATCATTGACAAACTCACCCACCTAGGTATCAACCCTTATATCATTAGATGTGTCATTAACTGGGTCACCTATAGAACACATATAGTCACAACAGAGGAATCTACCTCCAACAGAAGACCTTTAACCAGTGGTGTTCCACAGGGATTAGTCCTGCGACCTCTACACTTTGGAATCTATTTATCTGAAATACAATCAAAAACTAAAGGTCTGTAGTGCACAAAGTTTGCTAATGACTGCAAAATGGGAGCGGTCATAGAATCTCTAAATGATGTCAACATCCTTTAAGAGGGTCTTATACAAACAAATGTTTGGTGTCAAAGTCATGGTCTTAAACTCAATGCAAAGAAAATATATTATCATCCCTTTCAGTAAAAGCGATGTTCCTGCTAACTACCACATCAGTAGCAACACCCTAAGTATGTACTGAGTAGTGAAAGACCTAGGCACACAGGTTGACAGCAACCTTATCTTTGACAACCATGTCTCCACAGTGGTAAGAAGGGCATTCTATATTGCTCATCTCATAAGTAAAGGCATTGCTTCCAGAAAAAAAAGAAGTTATTGCCTCCATTTACTCTTCCCTCATCAGGCCAATAATTGAGTACAATGTTCCTTTTGGTACATACCTTTCCAAGCACCTGCAGCAATTGGAGACCACAAAGGTTCCTCACAAGGAAAATTCAAGGTCTTCAGCATTTGTCCTATGTGGATCATCTAAAAATCACTGTCACTTTATTCTGTTTCATACAGACTACTCAGAAGTGACCTCTGCTGTGCATATAAGACAACCTCTGACCCTGCTTTATTGGAAATGCTGCTTATCCACAAGTCAAATGATACATGGGTTACTTGCTCTAAGGACCTTAACCTGGTATGTGATATTAATAGAACCTGCTGGAGAGCTAGATTTGTCTCCCAGAGCTTACCACACCTTTGGAACAGACTCCCACTTCATGTTAAACAGAGTGCCTCATTGGGCCTCCTCAAACACAATCTGGACGATTGGATGGGTAATCATAAATTCACTCCAGGGGTTCTACCTGACTCCCTCTTGGACAGGGGCAATAGATGCTGATCATGGAAATAAGGGTAGACCTTGGTTAGGCTTGTAAGGGCCATAGGGCCATTAGCGTAGTAACTTCCTATGATCTTATGATTGCTTGTAATACTATAATTAATATGAAGAGTAAACATCTTATGAATAATATGCAAATGCACAAGGAATGAAATATTTCATATGTAAGATTAATAAAAGAGCAGTATCAGTAAGTTAAGAAACATGTACACATACTATAATCTTTAATAAAGAGCTGATGATTAAATAGCTCTTTGATGGGAGATTTTAGAAATACAAAATATATAGAATAAGATAGAATACTAGTAGGAAAATAAGACAGAAAAGATATTAAAATAAACTGCTTTTAAGAAATATGTCTATTACATATACCTGCATATGGCAGAAATGTGACTGTACAAGATCTCATACAATTTACATATAAAATCATATAAAAATATTTGACATAATCAGAAACCTGAAATTTGAAGCTTGGTCATGTGAACTTTTAAAATGTACATGTATGTTATTAGAGTCACTAAAACTACCCGAATAAACTCATTTCATAAGTCAAAGCTAAAATGTGTGGGTTTTTTTGCTTAATTAGTACACCCATTTTGATAGAAAGTAAAGTAGATTTTTCAATATGTTTGAATCCGGGAGGGGAGAATGGGATTTGAATTGAACAAATGGTAACTTTTGAATACAATATAGACTGCAATTTTTTTGACTACATAGAAATAGCAAGATATTCTCTTTGGCCTCAGTAATGTATATATTTTTATGAAGTAGTTTAATAAGCTAAAGGATTTTTTAAAATATTTTTATATTTGTTGTGTTAATGAGTGTTACAAAATTTTGAAATATGGACACTTGTACTGTAAAAATGGACTCAGAGCTTTTGTTAGATCTATAAAATATATGTGTGTATTTTAGCATGCTAAATATATATGTGCATTGACTTCCCTTTTATATTGTAGTTTAGTATGATAAGATTACCTGTCATCCGTATGTTTACAGATGTTTTTTATCTCTTCAGGTCCCACTCTGTTATACTTGTTTATTTAAAGACCTAATTATAATAATATTGAATGAGCAAATAATTCAGGAATATTTAATGGGTAATTTATACTACTATTACTTAAATAAGTATATAATGTACTATTGTCGGATTATTAAATATTTGTTGGATCATTTAATATTTGTGATTAACAGAAGAGGATTATTAAACTTTTATGTAGTAATTGGGGAATAGTTTTAAATGGCAAATATACAACTAAAGTAATAGTCTCTTGTTATTTTTATCTATACATAATATATTAATTATTTGTAAGCCATGGTAACTTTTGGCTAGTGTTTTATGATTTTTTAGGTGTTGGTAGATAGAGTGATGGTATAGTACAATTTGTCTATTCAATAGGCAAATTATAACTTAGTATCCATGGCAAGTTGTGTTTTATTAGCAATATATACAGTTATAGTTGTTGCTTGTCTTTGTTTTTGTTATTTATGAGTTTAACTAGTTTAGTTTATAGAAAGGAAGAATTCAAAAAATGTGGAATGTTAAGATAGTGCTGGAGGAATGCATTAGAGTCTTTTATATATAATTAAATTATTATGGTAGATAAATGTCATATTATCTTTTAAAAGAAATATTTTTAAATACACAGTATGGATAGTTTTAATCTATTATCTATTAATATAAATTGATTTAGTAATGGAACCAAAATAAATAATTAACAAGATATCTAAAGTTAAATAGAGGAGACATATTTTTGCAAGAGACTCACTTGATAGATAAAGATATACAATATTTAAATAACGTATATTATGAAATGTTATCATCTGTTTTTTTCTAACAAAAAGAGGAGAAAAACTGCTATACTTTGGAGACAATCTACTGTAATACCTAAGTTCATGGAATCCATTAATGATCCCAAAGGAATGTATACATTTGTAATAATTAAATATAATGAAAAGCTCTATACACTAGCTAATTTTTACTGGATCCCTAGAATAGGCACATAAGTGGCTAAAGATCACTTAAACTTACTACAAATTCATTGGAAGAGTAGTTTAATTTTAGCAGGGGATTTTAACTATATATCTAGTATAGAAGATGCAAGTGAACAGAAGAAAGCTGAAATACTGGCATCAGATAAAGCACTACATTGATGAATTAGTAAATAATTTAGTTGCTTTACTAGTAAAAGCAGAAGATAAGTCACTCTTCTTCACTCGTTATTCTTATGAGCATGGGATGCAAATTAGATCTGATAGGATTTGTGCCTCTATAAATTTACTTAATAAAGTGAATTATTTTAAAACAATTCCTTTTCCTTTCTCTAATCATAATACACTAAGTATTAATATCATAATAGAGATAAGGACATTTTAGATTATTTATATAATCCCAGTGTATATGATGAAATTAAAAGAATTTAAGAGTTACAAAAGGAACAAATTCAGATTTTTTTTATCTTTTAATGACAATGGTCAGGTTAGTAAAGTCATACTATGGAACTCCTTAAAAATGCATATTAAAGATAGAATGGGAAGATAAGCAAGTAATAAAATGAAAGAGTGGGATAAAGAGTTGTTAGAAATCCAAGGTGAAATACACAAAGCAAGGTTTGAACAACAAACAAAAAAATAGATAATACTGAAGTAATTAAAAATAATGGCCAAATATCAAATAGTTTTAATACATAAAGTGGAGATAGCTTTAGAAAAATAAAATTGCATAGTTAAACCTTGCAAAGCAAGGTTAGAACAACAAACAAAAAAAATAGATAATACTGAATTAATTAAAAATAATGACAAAATATCAGATATTTTTTATACATAAAGTGGATATAGCTTTAGAAAAATAAAATTGCATAGTTATGTGATGCCTTGAAAAATCTACATACAGTGGATATAAAAACTGTACACACCCCTGTTAAAATGCCAGGTTTTGTGTGATATAAAACATGAGACCACAATAAATAATTTCAAAACTTTTCCCACCTTAATGTGACCTATAATATGTACAATTCTGTTGAAAAACAAACAAATCTGTTAGGGGGAAAATATATAAAAAAAATGCAATAAGCTGGTTGCATAAGTGTGCATACCCTTAAACTAACACTTTGTTGAAGCACCTTTTGCTTTAATTACAACATTCAGTCTTCTTGGGTAGGAGTTTATCAGCATGGCACATCTTGACTTGGCAATATTTGCCTATTGTTCCTTGCAAAAGTGCTCCATATCTGTCAGATTGCGAGGGCATCTCTTGTGCACAGCCCTCTTCAGGTCACTCCACATATTTACTATTGGATTTAAGTCTGGACTATTGCTGGGCCATTCCAAAACTTTAATTTTCTTCTGGTGAAGCCATTCTTTTGTTGATTTAGAAGTATGCTTGGGGTCATTGTCATGTTGAAAGGTGAAATTCCTCTTCATCTTCAGCTTTCTAGCAGATGTCTGAAGGTTTGGGGCCAAAAGTGAATGGTGTTTGGAACTGGTCATAATTCCCTCCATCTTGACTAAAGGTCCAGTTCCAGCTGAAGAAAAGCAACCCCAAAGCATGACGCTGCCACCACTATGCTTCTCCATGGGGATAGTGTTCTTTTGGTGATGCAAAGTGTTGTTTTTGCACCAAATGTACCTTATGGAATTGCGGCCAAAAAGTTCAACTTTAGTCTCATCAGACCATAACACATTTTCTCACATGCTTTGGGAGACTTGATGTATTGTTTTGCAAATTTTAGCCAGGCCTGGATGTTTTTCTGTATAAGAAAAGGCTTTTGTCTTGCAATCCTACCCCATAAGCCAGACATATGGAGAATACAGGAGATTGTTGTCACATGTAGTACACAACCAGTACTTGCCAGAAATTCTTGCAGCTCTTTCAGTTTTGCTGTAGGTCTCTTGGCAGCCTTCCTGACCAGTTTTCATCTTGTCTTTTCATCAATTTTGAAGGGACGTCCAGTTCTTTGCAACATCACTGTTGTCCCATATTTTCTCCACTTTTTGATGACTGTCTTCACTGTGTTCCATGGTATGCTGTAGAAATATTTTTGTACCCTTCTCATGACTGATACCTTTCAACAATGAGACCCCTTTGATGCTTTGTAAGCTCTCTGCAAACCATGGCTTTTGCTGTAGCAGGGAACTGAGTAAATGTCAGTAAAATCCTACTAGGACAGCTAAACGTTATTTGGGGTTAATTAGAGTCTCTTTAGTTGATGGCAGATGTGTGCCCAAGAAGACTGAATGCTGTAATTAAAGCAAAAGGTGCTTCAACAAAGTATTAGTTTAAGGGTGTGCACACTTATGCAACCAGCTTATTGTACTTTTTTATTTTTTATATTTTTCTCCTAACAGATTTGTTTGTTTTTCAATTGAATTGTACAGGTTATAGGTCACATTAAAGGTGGGGAAAGTTTTGAAATTATTTATTGTGGTCTCATTTTTTTATATCACAAAAACCTGAAATTTTAACAGGGGTGTATACACATTTTATATCCACTGTATATTAGTTAATAGAAGTAAGACATTAAGCAAAAGGGCACAAATCAATAATATCCAAATTCTTCACACTAATAAGCTTACTTTAGACAGAGAGGAAATGTTTAATATTTTTTAAAAATTCCACAAGGATCTTAATAAAGATAAAATAATCCTGATGATTATAAAATCAATGATTATTTAAAGATAAAATGTTACTAATAAACTTAATCAACAAATTTCTCTCCCGAATAAGCCTGTACCCTGATAGAAGTTAAAGAAGCTTTAAAAAAGGGAAACATTGTAAAGTTCCAGGGTTAGATGGTTTAAGTATGGAATTATATAGTCTGTATCTTTTAAATATTTTAGAATTACTGAGTGACATTTTCAGGATAATTCTAAGTGGTAAAAATAATTCCTCCTTCATGAAAATTTTCTGTAATCTTACCTATACTTAAACAAGAAAAGAATTACTTAGTTTTCTCATATAGACCTATTTCATCATTACGTGCAAACTATAAAATATTTACTTCCATTTTCACTACAATATTAAGATATATAGTAGATTCATTAATAAAGATCAAACAATATATATAGTCAATAGATTAACTTATGATAATATAAGAAGGGTAGTAACTATCTTAGATGCAGCAAATGGAATGGACAAGAAATTAGCCTAATTAGCTTAGATATTGAGATAGCTTTTGTTCCTGTAGATTGGAACTGCTTGTTTACAACTTTAGAAGAATTTGCATTTCCAGAACAGTTTATTGGAATATTTAAAAAAATTGTATAAAGACTCCAAAGCATGTGTTAAAATTGTATCTTACATTTCTCAAGGATTAATTTTAAAGAAAGGCACAAAGCAAGGGTGTTCCTTGCCTCCTCTACTATTGCATTAGTTATTGAACCCTTAGCAAATCATACAAGAGGCAAGGAAAAAATGATAGATTCTCAATTAACAAAGATTGTCAATCTAAAATATTTTTTTTGCAGAGGATATTTTACTAACTATAGGAGATTTAAATTATTCAATTGAAGAAAAAGACGAGGAAATCGAGATGTTTTGTGAAATATCGTGGATGAATTTAATAACAATAAAACTGAAACTTTAGTGTTAAATCAGTTACTAGATAGTAAGCTTAAACATATAAATGTAATTGGGAAAGAAAATAACTAAAATATGTAGGAATAAAAATCAAGATGTGAGTAATCTTATTAATAATAATTTAGGAAAAGTGAAGAAGTGTTACGTCTTATTAAAAAAATGGAATTAATTTTTTTTTTTTTTTTACTTTTCAGGTTAGATTATCTATTATTATAATGATAGTACTACCCATAATTATATATACATTGCATTCAATAGCTTTAATACCTGTTAAATAAAACTTGTAAAGAAAATGGAAAAATGTTAACTTCATTCTTATGGTATCCTAAAAAGCCGAGAAATACTTATACAAATCATATAAGATTATGGGGGTATAGTGGGATTAGCTTCTCAGATGTAGAATTTTATTCTGTCGGTGCAAGTTTTAACTCTGTTATACTCTGGATAAACTCAGCTTATACTAGTCAATGGAAACCATCAAGAAGCAGATTACACTAAATTCTCATAATTTTACTAAATATGATAAATTAGAAATATGTAATAATCCTTTCATCTGGTTAACAAGCTTTACAAATTTTACCTTAGAATGAAATTAATCTCAGTCTTTGGACTCTGCATATATGAAATCAGTTCTTAAAACAGTTACGAGATTGTTTTTAAAACTCCATTAGTATTAAAATTTAAATAATTTTTGTGCTTTCCCATTGCACATACATCTATATTTAGGAAAACTTAGAAGAATGTTAAAATGAATTTACTAAAAAGGAATGAATTTGTATTATGGTTTGATTGCTTTGAAAAAGGAAATGCTAAGTCCCCAAAATATTTAATGAAAGAATACAAATTGGATGAATCTGCAACCAGTTAATATTATCCATCAGTAAGAAATTAAATTAATTTGTGGGTAATATGAGTGAAGAGGAATAGAACAGTATTCTCCCATTATATGAATATATGAATGCTATTACTGAAGGTAGATTGACCTACAAAGGAAGCTTGTCCAAGTTATATAAGTTAATTATAAATAATAAAAATAATTTTGATGCAAAATTCTAGAACATTTTAGATAGTAGTGGAGTGAGTGATTCAATAGATGGTAAGAATAACACTTTGTTAGTTAAATCAGTTAGTCAAACTTCTTCATTTATACTGGAAAGTTTTTACGTGGAAATATATACAATAAAATATTTGTTACTCCCTATAAAATCTCTAAGTTTAGCAAAATTACTTCTTCAGTTGTTGGTGATATAATAAAGATATAAAACCTGATTGGATACAAGTGTTTATGGTTTGTGAAAAACTAAATGTATATTGGGAATAGATATATATGTTTTTAAGGGGTTCTGGTCTAAGAATTGTTCTATAACTAGATCAGCAATACTAAAGAGCAGAAAATGTTTTGGGCTCTCTTGGCATTTGCTAGAAAAGTTATTACAAAAAAATTGCAAATCAAACTCAGTCCCTATGTTCAAAGAATTTTTAAATGTTGACAGCAATATTATGTAAAACTGAAAAAGAATTGATCAGAATAAGATCTATAAATCATATTAAGACTTTTAGTGGTTGGGATAACCTGGAAATGTTACTATTGAAATACCAAGCCTCTTATTGTGATAATTGTATAAGATTATCTTGATGATTCTAAGTATTGCTATCATTGTATAACAATATGTGAAGTTGTTTTTTTTTCTTTTCTGTGCATATATTGTAAATATGTTAAATTAATAACAATTTTCTTAAAATAATAATTTTAATTAACTCATTTGCACCTATAACAGAACCTGCAGAATAAAAAATGCTCAGTCTTTTCCGATGTACAGCCAGGCAGTACTGGAAGAGGAGCCACGGGTTCTACCCCTCTCACACAAAGTGCAGCCAGTAGTAACACACTTCCACAGTGTGTAGCAGACAGAATAGTTCCACAGTACATTCATAGGTTCATAAGTATATACTAGGCTAACAACCATCAGAGCCTTTACAAGCCTAGCTGTGTAATCCAAACCAGTTGTGTCCCTATGTATCCTTGGAGTTTATTAGGAAGGGATGTGTTAGTTAGGAAGTTTCTAGAGCATATGTGGGGGTATGTTAGTTTGGTCATTACTGTCTATCAGAGATATGGGGACCAGACCCAGTGTGAATTTCCAGTTTCCCATCCATTGGTGAAGGTTATGCTTTAGGGTTAGGGATGGATGCTGCTTCACATGGATGTGGAGCCTGTTCCAGACCATGGGGATACTCTAAAACACATATCTGTCTCACCATCATATCTTATTTACGTCACAAGCAAAATTTAAATTTTGGATGTAGTGGTTCTGATGCTGTTCATTTTGCAGATGTGCAAAGGGTCCATTAGAGCTAGACAAGAGGATGCCTTGTATGTCACTCATAGATAACCTCTCAGTAACCTGTGGGAAACACAGTACAGAAATAGGGCTTTAAGGTGATCCTTATAGGGCAATGTGTTTATACCCTGAATTCTCTTGGTAAGAGACCTTTGTGGGCATTCCAACTGTTGCATATGTTTGGCCAGGCACTTGCTTAAGGGGGCATTATACTCAATGAAAGGTCTGAGAAGGGCCACATAAAGTAGCACAATGACCTCCTTGGACCTGGATGCCATGCCCTTAATTATAAGTTGTGTGACATAGAATGATTTTCGTACTATCTTGGCCACATGTTGGTTAAAAGCCAGATTACTGTCTACATATGTTACCAGATCCCAGCCTACTGGGTCAACTCTTAGGGATGTCTTATTGATGGGCTAATAAGCCTGAGTGGCAGTTTTCCCAAAAGGCACTATAATGCATTTCTTGGCATTGAGTTTTAGTCCATGACTTTGGCACCAGTCATTGGTCTGTGTTAGCCCCTCTTGTAAGATGTTTGTGCCATGGGGGAAATTTATGACTTCTCCCAACTTGCAGTCATCTGCAAACTTGGTCAGCTAAAGGCACTTGACATTGGCCTAATCCTCTGAGAAGAAGATGCCAAATAGGAGTGGTCCCAGCAGAGAGCCCTGAGGTAACTTGTCTCTTAGTGGAGGAGATCTCACCAATCCTGACTTCCTGGGTCCTGTTTGAGAGCCAGCTGACAATCCAATGAGTTATGCAGGGATTTCTGCCTAGTTCAGTGAGTTTGTCAACTATAAAAGCAAAAACGGGGTAAAAGGCAATAAGAAGCACAAATAACCAGATAAATTGCCCAGAAAACCACAAGGGAAGCTCGCAACACAGTAGGAAACTCCAAATTGGATACAGTTGATCCTCGCAACACAGTAGAAACCCCAAGATGAGTTAAGTAGATGCAGTTTATTACCCGTAACTATTACAATTAAAAGTTCCCTTACTAGTAAGCAGTTTGTTTCTAGCTTCCAAAAAGACCTGACCTTTATTGACTATCCAGGGACACTGTGAACAAAAACCACATTTGTAGGTTCCATACCCTCGAGGACCTGTACTCTTTGGCTTTGGACCACCAAATTCAAAAATCTGTTTGAAGTTGGTGTCCTTACGATAAATAAATTTTAAAGGAGATTGTTTATTCTTCTATGCTTCTTATTGCCTTTTACTCCGTTTTTGCTTTTGTGTGTGCGACGAGATGGCAGATACCACGGAGGCAGCAACCAATTTGGACTCTCGCTCTGATACTAGAGGTGAACTGGGAAAGGTCATAGGACAGCTCTCCCAACTGGTGGAATTGCTCACCCCAGTATGTACTTCCTTGGTTAGACTAGTTTCCGGCCGGTGTGGTGGTTTGCCGAGGGAGCAGCAAGCACGGAGATCTGATGGTCTGTTTGAACAAACCAATGGTTCTGCTTCTCAAGGGAACCAAGCGTTCTTGGATTTTCCGAGGCTTCTTCGTTCTGCACCCCACAGGTGGTTAGTAGTGGATTATCGTCGTCTGCTGTTCACGTTGATAGCGGTCCCGAGGTGGTTAATCAAGGTGACTTTTCTAATAAACAGCCTAACCTTGATTTTCAAGGTTTTTTAAAAAAGAATTATGAAATGCAAAGGGTTACCAGTAATGTAGGACCTGGGGACAACGCGTTTAAAACTTATAGGCAGAGCCTTGATGATTTGTACTTTTATTTGGAAAAATACAAAAGGTTGGAGTGTGATTGTACTTATTTGAAGGAATGTTTAAGGAAACAGGTGGTTCCGAAGGGACTTAGAATTTCTAAGTTTCCAAACAAGGTAGAGGAGGGTTCAGTGTTCCATTTAGACCTTTCAGAGCTATTTTAAGTGAAAACGGGAGGGTTATGTCAGCAATTCTAACAGAAATGGAGACTATCAACAGTAGGATAGTAAAAGATCTTTTATTTGAAGTTGAACATGTGAAAAAATTGTATTTTGATATTTTTTCCCTGATAGATACTGATTGTATAACCAATATGAATAGGAAAAGGGGAAAGCTAGAAAGGGACATCAGGGAATACAAGGAAAATGCAGCATACCCTAAACCAAAGTTTTTTTCTAGGCTTCCAGAGTCAAGAATCATTACTAACAAAAGGGGCTATCAGTCACATCCCCCTGAGGAAGTTAATTTGGGAAATGTTGAGGACATTCCTTTATTTGGGGAGGAATCCCCTTTAGACCAAAGACCCCCACTTCGCCGGTCCAATCGGATCCGCAGTTTGAATCAAACACAACACAACTGGAGGGTTTACAACAGGAGATAGAGGCCCTCCCTTATATTACCCGTGATGGTAATACCTTAGAACTGCAAAATTACAAAATTTTCAATTATAGTAGTATTGATGTACACCCTGAACATTTCCAGCTATTTTCTAAGGGTTTTAAATTTGTTCCTAATAGGAAGGCCAGTATTCCCAGATCTATTATTGATCTGAAACTATTTTTGAGAAAACAGAATTTGGCTCTCATATTTCAAGGGCAGGAAACAAGTACTCCATCTACTTCAGTTCTTAAAAGGAAGAGTACCTTTAACCCCCCTCTACACCCCCAATTAAAGAATTTTGGTAACTTTATGGAGAGGGAGATCAGGAATATTGTATCGAAACATTATGTACACCCTAATTTGTCCCAGATAGAGAAGAAATTGCTTAATGAACTAAGAGACGATGGTAATGTAAGAGTAATGTACCCAGACAAGGGAGGTGGGACAGTCCTTATGGATCATATTGTTTATGAATCTAAGATGAGGGACTCACTTCATGATACCTGTAAATATTCTAAGGCATCTATCAATGAGGTAAATATTGCTAAGAGCAAGATTCACTTAATGCTTCAAGAATTGTTGTTGGATGGCACCATTAGCCAAGAACAATTCAATTTTTTGTTCAACCAACAACCTCGTGTCCCAGCCATTTTTGGTATACCTAAAGTTCACAAGAATCCCTTGGATCCTCCTTTGAGGTTAATTGTCTCTGCTGGGGGCTCTATTACCACCCCACTAGCAAAATTTGTGGATAATAAGCTCAAGAGACTATCATATTCTAGTGACACCGTCCTCAAGGATTCATGGGATTTTTTGAGGTGTGTCAAACATCATTTCAACAGTCAGGACATGATTTTTGTTACTTTAGATATTGTTGATCTGTTTGGTTCTATTCCTCACGAGACTGGATTATTATGGCTGGAACAGTCCATGATTGATAATGGTACATTCTCTCAGGGTGATTTTACCAATTGTCTCTTATTTATGGAAACCATTCTGAAAAATAATTATATGTTTTTTCAGGGGGAATTTTTCAAACAAAATAAGGGTGTTGCTATGGGTGCTAAATGTGTGCCAACATATGCAAACATTGTTTTGAACTTTATATTTTGGAATGTCCATACAAGAAATGTTGGTCCCTGTACAAGAGATTTTTAGACAATATTTGTATCTTTTGGATTGATACGGAGGAAAGATTTTATGAATTTCTTGATTATGTGAAGGGAACAACTAACTTTCTAGATTTTACTTTTGAGACCAACGTTGAACAATTGTACTTTCTTGATGTTTCACTTAGGAAGGTTGATCAAGGGTTTTCTTCCAGCATACACCATAAGAAAACTTTTTCTAACTCTTACCTTCATTTTAGGAGTGCCCACCCTTACAGTCAGAAGAAAAATTTAATAAAGGGGCAATTGGTAAGGGTTAGTAGAATGACCTCTGATGACCAGGAATTTTCCAAGGAATATGACCATGTGCTCAGTATGTTGGTGGATAGGGGTTACCCTATGTCAATGTTGGAGGAAGTTTTGGAAGGGGTGGTTAAAGCAAGACAGGACAGGTTTGCCCCTATTTTGGGACAAAACCCACCCTCCTCTTTTGAAGATTCAGGGAAAGATATTCCCAATAATTGGGATAGGGCATATATATTGGATTATTCGGGGGATTCCAAACCCATTAAGGAAATGATTTCCAGAGAATGGACCAGGTTTGTCCAAATTACGGATTTACCCATTAATAAACAATCTCCTTTAAAATTTATTTATCGTAAGGACACCAACTTCAAACAGATTTTTGAATTTGGTGGTCCAAAGCCCAAGAGTACAGGTCCTCGAGGGTATGGAACCTACAAATGTGGTTTTTGTTCACAGTGTCCCTGGATAGTCAATAAAGGTCAGGTCTTTTTGGAAGCTAGAAACAAACTGCTTACTAGTAAGGGAACTTTTAATTGTAATAGTTACGGGTAATAAACTGCATCTACTCAACTCATCTTGGGGTTTCTACTGTGTTGTGAGGATCAACTGTATCCAGTTTGGAGTTTCCTATTGTGTTGCAAGCTTCCCTTGTGGTTTTCTGGGCAGTTTCTCAACTATACCTGAGTGGGGTATTGTATTGAATGCCTTAGCCAGGTCCAGGTAGACGGTATGCACCATTTTCCCCAATCCATGACCTTGGTGACACTGAGTCCAGTGTCTGAATGTTGTCTGTGTCTTTGTAAATAATTTCGATGATAATTCATTCCATGGCATTACTTATTAGACTAGTCAGACTAATGGGTCTATAGTTTCCAGGGTTACTTGATGGTACACCCTTGTGAAGAAAGATAACCATTTCAGTCCTCCATTCTAGTGGTACAAAGCCTGCTTTGAGGCTATACTTGAAAAGCAATTCAAGTGGTCTTGATAAGTCTCATTTTAAGCTATTTAGGAGGTATCTGGGGATATTGTCAAGGCCCACTGAGGTTGTGTTTTATGCCTTAGTGAGTGCCACCAGGACCAGTTTTGTGCTAATAGTTTGGGGGTTATGCTAGCAGTTATTCCATGAGGGAGAGTAAGGGTGAAGTTTGAAGTGAATTTTGTCATCCAGAAAATTCACTGTGTCACCCTACTCAGTGAAGGTGGCATCATTGACCAGCAGTTCTGCACACTAATATGTGCTGCCTTTGAAGTTTCAGACATGGCTGTAGAAGGCCTTGTAGTTGGCTTTAGCATGTGAGGCTATCCTGACCTTATAATTAGCCTTGTTGGACTTAATTAGTCCTGTTAATTTCTTGTTTAGTTTAATTAGAGATCAACTATCATTATGGGACTTGCTCTTCTTGATTTAAGCCATGACTTTTTTCTTTTTGTTACATACCCTATTGAGGTTAGGTTTCCAACAGTGTGGTTTGTTTTTAGAGTTTGTTTTGTTTCAAAGAATACAGCTTTGTGGTCCAATCTCAACAGTGAGGATGTGAAACTGTGGGAGTACAGTGCTTTCCCATATTGGTGGGTACCAGCTCCAGTATGTTTGAACCTCTGGTTGTGCACATTCTCTGATCAAGGGTATTTGTGTTAATAAAGTCCATGAAACAGTGTGCCTGTGAGTACGAGGCAGTGTATGTTTCCTAGTCTATAGAGGGGTAGCTAACATCTCCTATGAATATGGTATTTGGTTTAATGGTGGGTGTCTACAGTAGGTCTAGGTATGAGCTATAGGATTCTCGAGACATAGAGGGTGACCTATAGCTTACTGGGATATGGTATGATACTTTGTCTGTGGTGATTTGCACATGGCTAAATTCCAAGGGATCGTACTGTTTAGCCAACCTTGGGATTATGCTTATCCTATTATAGATTGAGATTCCTCCACCTTTTCTCCCTGTCTGTAGAGCTACAGTTTCACAGGAAATACCAATATGGTTTATAGTTTCATAGTTTCATAGATTAGTACTAGGCTAACTGCCCTTGGGGGCTATTTTAAGCCTAGCCAGTTACCCTATGTGAGAATCAAATGTTCTGAATTTTCTCTTAATTTAGAGAATGAGCATCTTAAACTGCTGCACACAAAAGCACATGCAAGACAATGTGTGTGTGTGTGTGTGTGTGTGTGTGTGTGTGTGTGTGTGTGTGTGTGCGTGCGCATTTTCCAAATGGTAAAGGTAGGCATTTGGTAAAGGTAGTCAGTCATGTCAGTCATTACAAAGTTTGAGTTCTCCTACTTGTTAAAGGAGATTTATTTTACATCAGGAGCACTTTGGCACCCACATAACACCACCACCACTCCACTAGTTCACAGTTTCATATGTATTTAATAGGCTAACAACCACTAGGGCCTTTTTAAGCCTAGCCCTGCAACCCAAATTTCTGGCAAGTTCTGGTACCCTTAATAAGTGGGACATGACACAATTACAAGCAGGGTTCTGGGAGATGAACCATTTAAAGGCTGCTTATGTCCATTAGAGACATAGGTACCAAACCAGGGATGAATTTCCTGTTCCCCATCCATTTGCCCAGTTTACACTTGAATTGTCTTATGGAAGAACTCTGTTTCACATGGATTGAGAGTCTGTTTCAGAGAAGGGGTAGTATCTGGGATACATACTTGTCTCTCCAGCAGGTCCTATTTATATCACATCAATATTTAAGTCTTTAGAAGGGTAATTGTGGTGCTGTTTGTTTTGCAGATATGCAGGAGATCCATCAGGGTGGGGTCTGACAATGACTTGTATGCCAGGGATAGATCTTCCCTCAACAGCCTGCAGGAGACAGTATACAGGGAGAGATTTTGAGATGGTCTGCACAGGACACATTACTTACACCCTATATTCTTTTAATGAAGAACCTCTGTGAACATTCCATTTGTTGGTTGTGCCTGGTTAGGTACATACCAAAGGGGGCATTGTACTCAATGATAGGTCTGATGAATGCTGAATATAGTTGAAACAATGACCCACTTGGACCTAGATGACACACCTTTGTTTATAAGTTGCACAACATAGAATGATTTCCTCACTATTTTATTAGTTACATCATAGGATCATAAGATCATAGGAGGTTACTAGGCTATCAACCCGGAGGTCATTTCAAGCTGAGCCATTTCATCCCAATGTAATATCCAGGATTGTATTTATTAATGACTGCCCATGTCCAGGAGGGTTGTGGGTGCTATCCCTGGACAGAATTTACAGTGCCCTATCCACTCATCTGGGTTCCTTTTGAAGAGTGTCATAGAGGTGCACTGCTTCACATGAATTGGCAGCCTATTCCAAAGACACGGCAGTCGCTGGGAGACAAATCTGCCCCTCCAGCATGTCTTATTCAAGTTGCAGGCCATATTTAGATCCCTGGAATAGGTATCTCTAGTCCCGTTTGATTTATAGATATGCAGCAAATTCATTAGGTTTGGGTCGGAGATTGCTCTGTAAGCCAGGCATAAGTCTCCCCTAAGAAGTCTACATGATATTGAGCATAGTGACAGGGACATTAGTCGGTCTGTGTAAGGCACATGCTGGAGTCCCTTGATCTTCTTAGTTAGAAACCTCTGAGGTCTCTCCAATTGCTGCAGGTGCTTTGTCCAGTACATGTTGAAAGGGCCGTTATACTCAGTTATGGGCCTGATTAGTTACGAGTGTAGAGGGGTTTTAACCTCCTTTGCTCTAGTGGCAATGCTTTTGCTAATCAAGTGTGCTAGATAGAAAGCCTTTTTTGCTACAGTAGACACATAGTGGTCAAAGTTTAGGTTGCAGTCTACTTGTGATCCCAGATCTCTTACCATGTCATAGGTACATAGGGTATTGTTAATTTGATAGCGTGAAAGGAAACTGATTTTACTAAAGGGAATGATGATGCATTTCTTTGCATTCAGTTTGAGACCATGATTAAGGCACCAGTCAGTCTGCATAAGACCCTCCTGAAGTATACTAACTTCATTTGGGGATTCAATAATTGCACCCAGTTTGCAGTTGTCTGCAAACTTGGTCAGCCACACCCTCCTTAGTTTTGGCCTGAACTTCTGAGAAGTATATACCAAACAGTAGGGGCCCAGCACTGACCCTTGTAGCACCCCACTGGTGACAGGTCTGCCGGTTGATGTGAAGTCACCCACTTTGATAGTGTGTGACTGGTTTGTGAGCCAGTTGGCAACCCATCTTACAACAAAGGGGTTTATATTCAGTTTGTTAAGTTTATCAGCAATGCCTGAGTGTGGGATTGTGCCAAAGGCCTTTCCCAAGTCAAGGTATGCTGTGTGCATAGATTTTCCCTCATAAATGGCCTTGGTCACATTTTTGGAGAAATCCACCGGGTTTAACAGGCAGGATCTGCCCTTGATGAAAACAAATTGGGTCAGATTCAGAGTTTGGAGGTCACCTATGTCTTCATTTATGAGGCCCATGATGATACATTCCATGGCTTTACAGATGAGGCTGGTCAGACTTATGGGTCTATAATTCCCTGGGTCTGTTGCTAAGCCACCTTTGTGGAGGTGAGTAACTGTTGCTGTTCTCCATTCTGCAGGAACAATCAGGCTGTGATTGAATAGGATACTAAATGGTGATGTTAGTTCATGTTTTAGTTTGTTTAGAAGTCAGCCTGGGATGCTGTCTGGGCCCATATGGGCTTCGCTCGTGCTCGCTCCGCTCCCCGCCCTGCCCCCTATTCCCACCCGCCCCCAGTACTCGTATTTTTATAACCTCAAACCACTCCCCCTACTGTCCATTAACTTCCTGTACCTCACTACCGCCCTCTAAGATCAAACGGAATATGACACCACCCAGGAAGCTTATCATACTAACTCTTTTTCCCCTCCTACTTGTCCCTTACCTAGCTACCCTATATGAAACCTGGTCTTACATAGGCTTCCACCACCCAGGCTACCAAACCAACCCCTCACCCATAATTAACAACAGAGGCCATGACTCAACTCCCTACTCACCCACCTTGTTAGAACTCGAACGCTATGTAATTATCAAACCTACCAATATTAGGCCAAATGATAAACATTACTACAAACTTCTACTCAAAGCCCTCAAATTCATTACCACTCTGAATCACAGTCTAGCCACAGATGGTGATATCCACCCCAACCCTGGCCCTTCCCCTCCACTCAATTGCAATTCCACCCTATCCTCCCCTTCACTTCTCAATCTAAACTCTAGACCCTTTAACTCTCTTCTGACCTGTCATCTAAACATCAGAAGTGTAAACAATAAGATTCACAACCTACATGCCCTTTTAGCTACTTGTTCCCCAGACCTACTATGTCTCACAGAAACCTGGCTTAAACCAAGTACGAAAGACACACAGATAATCCCACCAGGGTATGATATACTAAGAGCAGACCGAATAACTCGTAAAGGTGGCGGTGTAGCCATACTCTACAAAAATGCATTACAAATCTCCCTTGCCTCTCCACAACCCCTCCTAACAAACAATGCCGAAATTCTACTTGTAAAACTTCAACCAAACAAACATAAAAGCATAAATATAGCATGTATTTACATCCCCCCAGGCAACAATAATAACAAAACCTTATAGGACTTTCTCCACTGGTTAACTCAAACTCACCCCCAGGAATCCATAGTGTTAGGTGACTTCAACATCGATTGGAATTCCTTCTCATCTAGCTCCCCATCTAGCAGCATAAATCTACATGGCTTTTCTCAGCTCATATCCACTCCTACCAGACTAGGTAAACCCCAAAACAAAGACAGCATCCTGGACTGGATCCTTACTAATAAAGATCCTGACCAGTACTCAGCAGGTACTCACCCAGAGGACATGAGTGATCACTTACTCACCTATGTTATCAAATTCAAGAAAATCACCCCCCTTCTTACAACCATAAAATAAATCAGGAATAATAATAAATTCAACGCCTCCATTTTTCAAATTGAACTTAAAGCCCACAACTGGAGAATACTCAAGTCTCTTCCTCTTGAAGAGGCAGTTATCTACTTCAACACCACCTTCCTCAAGATTCTAGATTCCCATGCTCCAATACGGTCCATTAGAACTAAAACCAAAACCGCACCATGGCTCTCTTAGGAAACAAAATCCAAAATCCTATCTAGAAACAAGATGTGGGTCACATGGTGTACCTCTAAAAACCCACACTCCCACCAAACCTTCCGGCAACTTAGAAATGAAACTAAAAGAATGATCTTAAATGATAAAAAAAACTTCTTCCTCCACCTCCAACACAAACACCTTAATAATCCACAAAAATTCTGGGCAGGCTTAAACAAGCTCCTGCACCCAGGCCAGGCAACCACCCCCACTCCAACAACTTGCAAACAACAGTGCCCTGTAAACATTGCTAACACATTCAATAGTTTCTTCACAGAAACTATACAATCCCTGGCCACACAATTCAAACAAACAACCAGCCCACTCCACTACCCATGCCAGCAGAATACTACAACTACATCAGATCATCTATTTACCTTCGATCCAGTACCCATATCCTTTATAACATCTCTTCTTAAAAAATTAAAACCCACTAAGCTAGCAGCTGACCTTCTCCCAGCTGAGTTTCTGCAAAAAGCAGCTGAGGCCATTTCCTATCCTGTCTCCATAATCATAAACCATACCTTGTCAGAAGCCTTCATCCCCTCCATATGGAAAATGTCCCACATTATTCCTCTCCATAAAGGTGGTAGCTCACTAGAGCTAACCAACTACAGACCTATAGCTATACTCTCACCCCTGGCCAAAATTATGGAAAAGTGTGTCCACAAACAACTGATGGAACACCTCACCAAAAATAAAATTCTAGCTAACTCCCAACATGGCTTCAGGCCAAATCACAGTACCACATCAGCCCTACTATCCTTTTCTAATACCATCAATAACTTCAGAAACAATAATAAACTATCATCTGCTCTTTTCTTAGACCTCTCCAAGGCCTTTGATATGGTGAACCACATTCAACTCCTCCATACATTAAAAAAACTATCACTCAGCAATTCCACGCTGAAATGGTTCCAATCCTACCTGTCCAATAGGCAACAGGCTGTTCTATGGCAGGACAAAATTATCTACATGCCTACCTGTTACACTTGGAGTTCCCCAAGGATCTATTCTTGGCCCTCTTTTCTTCACCATCTTTGTTAATGACCTGCCCACAATCACCCCCATGCCACATGCATTCAATATGCAGATGATTCGACTATCATCAGCACTGCCTCCAACCTGGCAGACCTCACTGCTTCAACCCAAGACACCTTCAACCTAATAGAAAAATGGTTCTCAAGTCGACAACTAGTTCTCAACCCCAACAAAACAAAACTACTTACTTTCTCACCCACTAACAAGACTCTTCCCCCACCTTCTCTATTACATCCTCCAATGGAATCACTATATCACCAGAAGCTCACACAAAGCTATTAGGTGTTACCATTGATAACTCCCTTAAATTTGACACCCATTTCAATCTTACCATCAAAACCGTCAATAAAAAGCTTGGCTCTCTCTATAAAGTAAAACACTTTCTCACTCCTCACGCTAAAATTACAATTGCCAGCACACACCTACTATCAACTGTTTTCTATGCCTCCCCCCTCTTTACAAACCTAAACAAGTCAACCCTTAACAAGCTTGCTTCTTGTTACAATCACATAGCTAGATTTGCCACAAATTCCACCTTTAGAACGCACCACTGCACTAACTTGAAGCAACTAGGGTGGTTAGAGTTTTCCAGCCAACTCCATTTCAACCAACTCAAAACGGCTCACCAGATACTGTATCACCCAGAGAAAACACCAGCTCTGAAAAACATCATTCACCCCTATATTAACCTGCAATCTTTACGCTCCTCCAATAAGATCTTAGCTCAAACTAGCAAAGCCAATAATTCTGCTGGGGATTCTCTATTCTCAAACTTTGTAGGTAAAATGTGGAACTCCCTACCGACCATGCTCACCTCAGAACCCTCACTCCTACAATTCAAAAAAAAGCTTAAACCCCATCTCAATACTCTCTGGCAATGTCCCTGTTCCAAACCTGATTAACCACTATCATTTACCCTTCTCTTACCTCACTATCCTTAACCGCTTTTTAACAAGGCCCTTTGTAACTGACCTATGTTTTTTTTATATGCTGCTGTTGTTTTTTTTTTTTCCCAAGATGTGATGTATCTTTATATTGTATTTAGAACTCAACTATCTTCCTTTTTTTGCATTAACAATGTTCATATGTCTGTTATGTACTTGGAGCTTTTCTCCCCGGGCCTCCGCTGAAAATGGATATGTATCCAGTCGGACTCTCCCGGTTAACAAATGTAAAATAAATAAAAAAAATAAAAATAAAAATAAATAAAGGCTGTGTTTTTTGCCTTAGACAAGGATTTAATGACCTGCTCCTCAGATATTTAGGGTGGTGGAGAAGTTGGGGGCAAGATTTGTGATACGTTTGGAAGGGATAAGGCAGTGAAATTTTTGTCAAATCTATCTGCTAGCAGGTTTGTTATCTCTGTGGGATCAGTATGTGATACTGTTAGTCACTAGTTCAGTACATGCTTGGGTCCTACCTTTTAAGCTACTTACATAACTGTAATAGGCTTTATGACTATCCTTAGCTGTGATTGCTAAGTTTTTACTCAAAGTTGCCCTTAGAGGATTTGACATGTTGTCTTATTTGCCTGTTCAGGCTCAGGAGGGTGCTTTTCCATTGTTGGGTCCTCGCCTTAGCTTCCTTAGACAGCAACTTTTTGCATTTGTTGTTAAGTTTGTTGATGCTGGATGTCCACCAGGACAGCTTTTTTTACTTGGGGCTCTAGCTTTGATTCTCTCCTGAGCCTACACACTTATACAAGTGATTGTACAGGGCTTTAATGTAAGCTTTAGTGTAGTTACCACTTCCAGCTGGGGGGGGTGAGGATTAGAATGCATTTATACCTTCCCCTAGGAGGGTATAGTTTGCTTTGGTGAAGTTTTTTAGTCTGACTTTGCCATTTGTGTGTTCTGATGTTAGTGCCAGGTCGAAGGTGACTGATTTGTGGTCAGATTTAACTAATGAGGGTCCGACAGTTGCAGTGGTGCATCTGTTTGTCATGTTAGTGAGGACCAGATCTAGTATGTTTGTTCCTCTTGTTGGGATTTGAACAGGTTGTTCCAGGGCATTTGAGTTAACAAAGTCAAGGAACTTTTGTGCTAGTGAGTTAGGCCCTAGAGTAGGTTTCCCAGTTGATGGTGGGATAATTGAAATCCCCCATGACCAGAGTGTTTGGCAATATTTGGATTGACTCCAGTTTGGTCAAGTAGGCCTCGTGTATTATGATCCATGGAGGGGGATCTATAACTAACTCTGACTTCAATGGAGGTCTTACCCACAGTAATCTAAACTTGGAGTAACTCTATAGAATTGTGCAGTCTAACTAGTCAGGGTGTGAATTTATCGCTAATATAGATAGAAGCACAACCTCCTTTGATACTCATATGTTCATTTTGCAGTCTGAAGGTGTGGAAGGCATTGTAGGCTTGCAAGGTAGGGGTGCATTCTGAGGCCTTGAACCAGGAATTTGTGACTGCACAGACATCTATATCCTCCATTGATAGCAGTGCTTCTACTGTGTGCAGTTTTTGGTTTATGCTCCTAGCATTTAGCAGCATAACTCTTACTTTGTTATGGTTGGCAATTTTGTTTTTTGAGACCCTGCATAAAAAAAGGCACTATGGGGAATGCAAGAGCCTTTGCTAGCAGCCAAAAACCTAGTGGTGCCAGGTGCAAACTGTCTCTAGCAAAACAGCGAAGTGTGTTGACCATGACATCTCAGGCTAACAGAAACTGGATCCCATGATGGTCAAAGGCTAGATTACTGTGTATATGTGTCCCCATGTCCCTGACTATTGGGTCAACTCTTAGAGGCGTGTTGTTAATATTATAGTTACCAGGGGTGGATGACATCCCAAAGGATACTATTATGAATCTCTTGGCATTTTGTTTTAGTCTATAGTTCTAACGCAAATTATTTGTCTGTGTGAGCCTTTCCTGGAGGCATTTGTGTCAGTGGGGGATTCTATGACTGCTCCTAGTTTGCAATCATTTGCAAATTTGGTCAGCCAGAGGCCCTTGACATTGGTCTTGACTTCAGAAAAATGAATGCCAAAAAGGAACAGTCTCAGGATAAATCCCTGAGGGATTCCACTTGTGACTGGACTCTTTGTAGAGGTTAACTCCCCAGTTCTAACTTCCTGGGTCCTGTATATGAGCCAGATGAATATTTGTTGGGCAACATAAGGGTTTATGCCTAATCTCTTGAGTTTGTCAACAATGCGCAAGTGGTGTATTGTGTCAAATGCCTTGGTCATGTCAAGGTAGGCAGTGTGAATAATTTTTCCCTCATTCATTGCTTTGGTGACCTTCTCAAAGAAATCTACCAGGCTGAATAGGCATAAAACTGCCCTTGGCAAAACTAGATTGGGTTGGATCCAGTGTCTGAAAGTTTCCTATGTCATTACTGATCATTTCCATGATAATCCTTTCCATGTCAGTTGAGACTTATGGGTCTGTATTTTCAAGGTTCTGTAGATGGCCCACTTTTAGGCAGAGGTTTGACTGTTGCTGTTCTCCATTCATTAGTCATGAAGCCTGTTTGGAGGCTACTGTTAAATAACAATTCCAGATGGTTTGATAGATAATGTTTCATGTTATTTAGAAGGTATCCTGGGATATTGTCTGGGCTCGTCAATGCAGTGTTCTTGGCCTTATAGAGAACACTGAGGACCTATTCCCTAGTGATAGTAAGGGTAGTTATATTTTCTGAGAGGAGGTTGAGAGGAAGAAAGAAGTAAAGTTAGAGCTGAATTTGTCTACCAGTAGGTTTGCTAGATCTTCTGGCTTTTTAATTTCTTATAGTCTTTTGGGTTTCTAATACAATGATGGGAATGAACCCCATTCCTAAGTAAATGTATGATTAAAGTTCATGAAATTAGTATTGTTTCAGTCTTTGATGTTAGCCAAAAGTGCTGTTTGCAGAACCCACAATATGCTCGGTAGTACTCCTTCTGCAATTTATACAGAGTTACATGTATCCGTAACATATCTAGGTATGATTGTAAATTCTTTTTTTATAAGACCCATTGCTCCTACTACTGGAACTGTCTGGGTATCTTACTTCCACACTGGTATTTTATGACTTTATGTCTCTTAGTACATAAGACACTGTAGTCACTGGGTGTAGCAATTTCAATGATAAATGCTACTTTTGTATTTTTTTCTTGACTACTATATGTGTTTTTCTTGCATCTATTTTTGAACTGTTAGTAATGTATGATCCCACGTGATATAAACTTAATTTTCTATGATGCTCTGTGGCTCATATTTCCAGTGTTTTTCAGCTACTTCAATATTACAATGTTTGCATAATCCCCAATGCAACAGTCTTGTCACATTATTATGCCTTTCAGTGCACATTCCTTCTCCCATTAGTATATCACAACCATTAACAAGATGCGCAACTGTTTCCAATACTGTTTTACAAAACCTACATTTGTCTTTTTTTCCCACATGTTCAATGGACTTTGTAAATCAATGTGTACATAGTCCACTATCTTGGCCTGCCAATATTAACCTATCATCTTTTGCTTTTAATTCACCTCTCCTTATCCATTCCTGCATTTAATCCTGATCAACATGAGATTGTTCCAAGATTTTTCTGTACTTGCAACTATATTTATGCATTTTCCACATTTCTTGCCGTCTCATCGGATCTTTCACCTTATATTCTTTCTTTTTTTGGCACATTCAGTTGCTGCCTGATTTTTATCTACTTCTGGTTTGATTTCCATTCCCACTTAATGCCAATATCCTTCTGCTAAACTAATCAGAGAAGTTATCTTAGACTTATTTTCCTAATTTTTCAAAACTTTCACTACATTTGGGTCTAATGAGGTCAGCGGATATGTATGGAGTGCCATGATTGCAGATCTATACATGTAATCAATTTTGAGGAGGTCCATACCTCCTTCAGAACAGGGAATATATAATCTTAATATGCAGTGATTTTTATAAATTATTTGATGAACATGAAGCATCTTTCTTGTTTTCTGTCCAACCTATCCATCACCTTTTGGGACCAGTCAATTATTCCAAAACTGTAAGTTAGGACAGGAAAAGCAAATTAGTTTATAGCTTGTACTTTGTTTCTAGATGCCAACACTGTTTTCAGTATTAATTTAAGTCTTCTAAAATGTCTTACTAAATTTTATTCACATTTGTTCATGCTTTATTGTTGATCCTTCATAAATTCCTAAATATGTGTACACTCCCTCTTGCTCAAGTTCTTTTATGTCACATTCCTGTTCCAAACTGATGTTTTCTTTGTGCTGCAGCTTTCCTGCTTTAAAGGTTGCTTTTGCACATTTATCAAGACCAAATGACAGTCTTACATCACCTGAAAAAGTTTTGGCCACTTGTAGTTGTGCTTTCAGTTCTGCATCTGATGAACTATAAAGTTTTAAATCATCTACAAAAAGAAGATGAGAAGTTTTACACTTTGTTGTTTTCTGGGAGCCAAATTATAGTCATGACCTAATCTGTTCATAGGTTCATAGGTAGGTACTAGGCTATTGGCCCTAGGGCCTATATAAGCCTAGCCAAACAGTACCCTGGCTTTTGCCACCCAAGAAAATTATTTTCCTGTGCCCCTGTCAAGCTGAGCCACAGAAGTAATCCCCAGGGGGAATTTCCTATCTCCCATCGAATCATCAAGATTTTTCTTGAAGAGTGCTAATGAGGACCTTTGTTTGATATAGATAGGTAGTTTGTTCCAGAGTAGGGGAAGTCTGTGGGACAGGAATCTGTCCCTCCAGCATGTTCTGTTTTATTGTGGCGACAAGGTTTAGGTCCCTAGAGCTTGTAGCTCAGAGGGACTGGGATTTCTTTAAGTGGAGCATGTCCAACAGCTCTGGGTTTGACATAGTTTTGTATGTTAGGCAGAAATCTCCTCTGAGTAGGTGATATGCGACAGAGTAAAGCTGGAGTTTTTTGAGACGGTCTGCGTAGGGCATCTGTTTCAGGCCAGTAATCCACTTTGTGAGGTATTTCTGCGGCCTTTCCAGTTGTTGTAGATGTCTTGTGAGGTACATACCAAAAGGGGCATTGTACTCTATAATGGGTCTAATGAGTGATGAGTAGAGGGGAACAATGACCTATTTTTTTCCTGGATGAGAAATCTTTTGTGATGAGGTGTGCCACATAGAAGGATTTCCTGACTATGTGACGATGTGATTATCAAAGGAGAGACTACTGTCCACCTGTGTCCCAAGGTCTCTTATCACACTTTCAGTGTTAAGTAGACGACTGCCTATGCGGTAGTTCATGGGTACAGAATTTTTACCAAAAGGGATGACAATGCACTTTTTGGCATTGAGCTTGAGATGATGGCTTTGACACCAGGCATCTGTTTCAGTGAGGCCCTTTTGTAGAATGTCCACATCGTTACTAGTTTTGATTATGGCTCCTAGTTTGCAGTCATCTGCAAATTTTGTTAGCCAAAGACCTTCTGTGTTAGCCTGTACTTCAGAGAAGTATATACCAAACAGGAGAAGACCCAGTACTGAACCTTGTGGTACTCCACTTGTCACTGGTCTGGAGTTGGATTTAAAGTCTGCTACTTTCACTGTGTGGGTTCTGTCAGTTAGCCAGTTGGCAACCCATCTTGTAACATAGGGATTTATACCTAGTTTAGTGAGTTTATCTATAATTCCAGAGTGGGGGATGGTGTTGAAAGCCTTGGCGAGCTCTAGATAGGTTGTGTGAACTACCTTACCCTTATCTACAGCTTTGGTGACCACTTCAAATAAGTCTATCAGGTTTGGGAGACATGATCTGCCTTTTACAAACCCAAACTGGGTAAGGTCCAGAGTTTGGAGATTATCAATGTCATTGTTTATAAGTTCCATGATGATACATTCCATAGCCTTGCAGAACAGGTTCGTCAGGCTAATGGGACGGTAGTTCCTGGGGTCCATGGTGGTTCCCCGTTTGTGTAGTGGGATAACCGTAGACAACTTAATGGGTTAAGGGCAAGACAAAATAGCAGTTATAAAGTCTGTTGGCATCAATTTCAGTGTATAGTTTATACATTATCAGAAGGTAAGTTATTGGTCTATAGTTTTTAGGATAGCTTGCAGGTTCATTCTTAAGTAGGAGTGTTGTTTTTTCTATTGTTAACCAGGCTGGTGTCTGGTCAGGGTGCACATATAAATAGTTCTTACTCATGGCTACATCTTCATGTATATGTTAATACTTTTAGCCAGAAGTTATGTAATGCATCTGGGCCAGGGGTTATCCAGTTAGGAGCTTTTTTTTAACTTTGTTTCAATCTCTCTGGCCCTTACTTCATCCCATTTCATACCCTGTACATTTGACCTTCTTATTCTTTATTTCATTGTTTTCTATCCATTTAGCATATTTATGTTCTATGGGATCTTCATAGATATTTCTCCAGAATATATCTATTTCTTCTTTCTTGGGGGACATCAATAAATTTACTTATTTTGTCCTTTTCCTTTATATTTATCTGCATATCTTCTAAGTTTTTCTGCCTGTGCTGATATTTTTAGTTTATTATTTACAATAGTGCATGATAGATCCCGATCTGTTCTGATACTGCACATTGCTTTTATCATGTTTATCTTTCTGAGTATTTTTGCTGATCTATTTATTCTTCTATACTCTTCTAACAGTGACACTTCTTGTATTTTTTTTCAATATTTTTATTAAAGCTAAAAATAAGAGAATAAACACTGTCTAAATACATTGATCATACTGAACAGACAACTTTTAACAATGAAACTAAATCAACTATTTACATTATTTACTGAGGCCTAGAAAATGGTTGAATATTACAGATATTTTAAGAAAAATGTTTCAGTGAAGCAAACAAATAATGATTAAACAGGGTTAAAAATCAGTTCGGAAAGTCTCAGTTAGGTTTGAAACTTTTGTCCATGGATTTTTAGTAAAACTCATCAGATATATTCTAAGTTCTTTAGTTCTGACTTCCTTGTTTATGGCTTGTTCTAGTAGGGAGAGAGATTCACCAAAATTCATACAGGTGGTAGAGATCCATTTCCTTGTAATACATTTCCTGGCTACTGCTAATAGTGTCCATAATAAGTATGAATTTGATTTATTCAAAGAAAAGGTTTCATCGGCATTAAGAAAAATTAAAGTTTTGGTTAAAAGTTATCTAAAATAAAGATGAAAAAAAATCATCAATATCTCTCCAAAAATTCATTAGTTAAGAGCAATCATAGAAAATATGGAACCAATCTGCATTACATGATGTTAGACATCTCCAGCAAATTATGTTATTTGATTTTCTGAATTTAGCAATTTTGTTAGGAGTTAAAAATGTTCTGTGTAAAAACATCCAAGTAAATACACTCCAATATTGGCCCCAAGAAGTCAGTTTTACTGAATATATAATACTGTATAAGTTGGATATTAAATTGTCAAACTGTTGGTCATTAAATAATATTTCAGGTATGATTGTGATTAAGGGAGGCTGATCTAAATATGAAGAGTTCTGAATAATTTTGCATAAGTTTTGAGAATAAGCAATTACACTTTGTAGTAATAACCAGTCTTGCGGTAATAAGATAGTATTTTATAATTTGCTGAAGTTGTAAAGTTTCCATACCTTTAATACATTGTTTCCAACAAATAAAATTGTTAATTTCCCATTCATTAAAGTTGTTAATGTAAAGCTTATCCGAAAAGGGGTTTTTTTGTGATTTTAAAGGGGATTATTAGGTCAAACCAGGATTTGATATCTGCATTTGAGTATATTATTTTTCTAAAGTTGTTAATAATCTTACTTAGATAGTTTCATTTTGTGGGCTTTGTCACATTATATTAAACAGTCTGACTAAGAAGACACCAGAACTTATTGGAGGGATGTTTGGAAGGAATTTTACATGACAGTGAGTTTTCATTCTGTATTATAGCTATATGGAGAACTTTCCAATTTGAGTTGTAATTTGTATCAATCCAGTTTAATGTACTTTTAAGTAATGATGCTTTGATATAGGTTTCTAAGCCAGGGAATCTTAATCACCACCATCCCAAGATCTAATATGGTGTGTATATACAATCCTATTTTTGTTCGGGTACCATAGGAACTTTAATAAGGTTTTATTTATGAGTTTAATATAATTACTCCCAGGATAGGTGTCTAGAGCCAGAACAATATATCTCCAAGAGGGAGGCATCAAATTTTTAGCTTGTACTTCAACCAGGGTGTCATTAAGTAAAGATATAACTGAATCTGGAAAAGGCTTATAAATCTCTGCTATAATGCCATCTATGCCTTGTTAGGTTTAAGGTTTTTGATTTTATTTTTGATTTCATTTAGAGTTATTAATTTCCAGAGATTTCTACTAAGACTTTCTGAGGTGGCCTTCAAATTTAAGTGATTAATTCTTGGGCTGTAATGTTTTTGTTTATATTATCAGATTTATAATATTTGGTGAAATGATATCTAAAAGGCTTCTAATATAGCTCCAATATCGGAAACTGTCTTGTTAGTACATTTTTGTAATAATTTTAAGATATTATTTGCCTTGGAATATAATTTTGCTCTAAATGACAAACTGTGCATGAGTTTGGGAGTAAGAGCACAAGAGTTTAATTTCATTTTTGTAATGCTAAGTTTATTTTGTGTAACAAAATATATAGATATTTCTTGTTTAGTGCAACTATTTTGTTTTTGTTATTTGAGTTTGATTGTGATGGTCTACATCTCAAAGAAGTTAATTGAGATTGCAGGTTCTGTAGTTCCGATTCCCATTCCTTAAGTTTTTTCTTATACCAGACAATAGTTTTACCATAAATATATACTTTTAGAGCATCCCAGACCATAAGAATGCCTGTTTCATGGTTATTATTTGTCTCTAAGAAGAAGTTTAATTTTGATAATAACCATGGTTTAAAGTCTTTTAGTTTGGTGATATAGGCAGGTATTCTAGTAATAGTATTTAGTTTCATGAAGTCTCTTTGTATATCTATTATAAGACAATCATAGTCTGATAAAGGACAAGGAAGAATAGTAAAGGATGTAAGCTTTAATTTTAAATAATTGGAGATAAGGAAAGTCCTTATCTCCAGTTATGGACTTTATCTATTCTGGTTTGAGTTGTAAATCTATGATCCATGTGTGTATAACAGAGTGAATTATTTTTAGCATTATAGATAATATAAAGATTGTGAGACGTTATCCCTTTCTTAAGAATTTTAGCAGTGGATGTTAGTCCAAGTGGGTGACTACTTGTATCAGAATTATCTAATAAGCAGTTAAAATCACCCCTTAGAATAAGATTCCTTTTTGATATACTATCAATAAAATCAAGTTGTTGTTTGGCAGCTGAAGTACTCAATCCTGAGAACCAATAAAGGTTAGGAAGAGTCCAAATTCTATGACTGAATTTTAGGATAGTGATAGCTAGTAGTCCCATGGTGTCTTCATGCTTACTTAATATCTGAGGGCAGATAATATTATTCTACCATAGGATCATCACTCCTCTCCTTTTAGACTTAAATGAAGCATGAGCGAGTACTGTATAAGTGTTTTGTTTCCAAACATCCTTCTATGTATTTTTAAAATGGGTTTCCTTTACAAATACTGTTTGTGGTTTGTTTAATTTAAAATATCTTAAAATGTTTAACCTCTTCTTTGAATTATTGATGCCATTTATATTAAGTGAGGCTAAAGACAAATACATGGTGAGTTATAGGAGTAGTTTATCCAATGATCAGTAATAATTGATTTTATTATCTCAAAACATTCAATGAAAATTTGAGACTAAACTTTAATCTGTATAAGTGACATGTTTGCAAGACTCGTGACTGCAAATACGATGTGAAGTATATTATAATTAGGCCTGAGTGCAGGAAAGAAACAGCAAAATAATCATATTAAAAAATAGAGAAACAAATAGTGTATTACCCCAAACACATATGTGGAATTAAAAAAAATTCCCATTTTTGAAAGATGACATAAAATCATTCAAATTGCTTTCCAAACCATCATAAACATACCTATCAGCTCTAAAATGTACTAATAAAGAGACGTGCTGTAAACATACAATTGATTGAACAGTTTCTACTAAGTTATTAAAATACAGTGAGGAAAAAGGAGAAATGCACATATATTAGCATCTTAAGTTTATTTATTTATTTTATTTTATTTATTTTACATTTGTTAACTGGGTTAGTCTGGCTGAGCTTTTGGATTATTTTCAGCAGAGACCCGGGGAGAAAAGCTCCTCAGGACTAGAAAACAATTTATTAAATTTTAGTAACATAGTAGTAACAATCAGCTATAGGATCTTATAGAGTAAAAGTTCCCAAAGAGTTCTCTTAGTTTAACATTAAGTTACATATGTAATACTGGATGTTGCGGTTCCTATCTTTGACATGAATTACTATATGAGATCAAATAAGTTTAAATAAGTACAAAATCTTTATCTATTACCTAAAGTCAAATGAGTTTAAATAAGTACAAAATCTTTATCTATTACCTAAAGTCAATAAGAATTAATATTTTAATTATGTTATCCAAAAATGAACTGGTAAAAAGAAAGTTGGGCGCCCCTTTTATGATATATATATATATATATATATATATATATATATATATATATATATATATTTCAAAAGATTCATGCACATATATTAAAACGTATTGTGAACAACAGTAATGAACATCAAAAGAGCCTATAGTCCTTCTCAAACATTTATTTCTAGTTAGAGTGTATGTCAGTCCAACTGTAAAGCTCTCAAAAACATGTTAGCTAACCAACAGTTTGTGTAAAAATCTTTGGGACTGTGTAATGTGTATATAAAATGCATAAATGATTGCTTGAGCATAGTTATTCATCAACACTTTAATTTTTTGTGCATCTATATAATTCTAATCAAGTAAAAGCTGAATGTAAGAGTAAAAGGTCCCAAAGAGTTCTCTTAGTTTAACATTAAGGGGCTTCACAATTACCTCAGTGAAATAGATTAAAGTGCAATATGTTAAGATTAATAGGTAATGTTGGACTGTATTTATTTTTATAGGATTAAAAGAACATATTATCTATATTATGTATACAAAGAATTAATGAATAACCAAATAAATAAAGGGAAAGTGTGGCGACTACATTAAAATTTGCTTAATGCAGACTGTTCACCAACATTGCAAAAATAAGACTTCATAGAGGCTATTCTTACAATAGTAATAATGTAGCCTCATATAGCTACAAAGCATTAAGTATGATTTTGTGATGATTATTAAATTTCCTATATTATTAAAACAAACTTCTTTACGTTATGCTCTATTTCATCGTCTATACAGATGCAAATAATTTATTATGTGTTATATTCTAACCATTCATCTTGCATCTATTTATTATTTCTTTTACTTTTTAACTTGCTCTTGTTTTTCTAAACAATCTCAGTTGAAGTGTAGCTCTTTTAGATATTTTATATATACTAGCAAAATTCCAACAGACTTTGTAATAGAGATGCGAGTTATATGTTCATTAAAGGCGTACAACAGGTTTCTCTAATGTATTCCTCAACTTCACGGCCCTTTTCCTCCCTATTTACATTGTCATCTGTAAAGCAACAACAATAAATCATTTACAATTTTTATAATTCCCCTTACTTCTGTAACAGAAGCCTACCTTCTCATACTGTGATGGTTTCACTTACAAAATGATTCTCTCATGTTTAAATAAAGCTTGCTGGAGTTGCCCAATTACTGACATCATCGAGGCCAGGCAGTGCAGGTACTTTTTTTTTTTTAATCAGTTCCATCCCCCAAAGTGACATCACCACAGCCGTCATCTGATTCTAACTAAAATAATAAGACCCACCCATTCTGTGATGTCATGGATCCCTTGTCCTTCCCCCAGCCTGAGTGCTGTTCATTTTATTCAGTAGTAGTGTAGTAACACCGATGTTTGGAAACACAGAAATTTGGTATGCATACTTGTACATTCTGCATGGCAAATGATGCTTAGGTGGTGTATCGCTTGCATACTTCTCTGTTGTTTTTGCACCAGATACTGCTAGTGTGCAGTGCGGTAATAGAAAGATTAAAACATTACCCTGGTATCAGAGGTGGCAGTGCAACATATTCATAGTAGCTTAACATGAGAGTAGCTCTAAGCAAGCACCATGTGAAACCTGAACAAGCACCTAGAATTATTCAGTGCAGCTTCCACACCTTAAGTCTGAAAATGAATTCACATACTCACATGAACAGGAGTAGCTGCATATTGATGGCTAAAGGTGTATGGGCATGTTGGGTGGTTACTACACTGCAAAACTGGTATGTAATGGTGGAGATATTTGGAAGGCATGAGCAAACACACCAGTATATTAAAGCCATAACACCAATTGAACTGGAGGCTGGCAAATAGATTTAGTAAGGGATTTTGTCCATGCACAGATATTTCAACAGTGATTCTTTGCAGTGGCATCCATTATCTGATTCAAGGTAAGTTAACCTTGATGACCTTTATTTAAAAAAAAAATCAATAAAAAATTCACTTTGTTATAAGTGACTTCTGGGCACAAGAAAAAGGAAGGGGAAATATAGCAATGTGGTTTGTATATACAAAGACAAATCCAGGGACACTGCAAAAGGTTTTTTTTACAAACCAACCAGTGGAGTAAAAACATATGAAGGCAAACACTGCATACCAACACACTTTGCACATGTAAATCTCAATTTTTAACAAGGTGAAAGCATGAAGTGATACCTTAACACTTAAATCAATAAAGATCTAAACTGGTTAATAGTATAAATGTTTTACTCTTTAGCTCCTTACTGCAAGACCTTACTGGATGTGATTGCAGTCAAGTAGGGCCATGGCTTTAGTGCAGCAAGAAAAATGCCCCCTCTAACAAAGGAAATGCTAGAGCAATGAGTCAAGCACCCTACTGAGATCTGCCAAACAATGGAATTACCAGGTCAAATTACCCTCAGGACTTTGATAGCTAGGGAAGCTAAGTGTTATGAGGGAGGGGAGAAGTAAATGGACTGGAATTCATTGTCTCACAAATTAGTGCCATTTAAACTAAATTAGAAAAAAAGGCAGCAGTAAACAGCACTTTGAGTGTGTTCTGTGGCATTTGCACTGTTTCTGTTTTAAGTAGTCATCCAGCAGCAGGGAATGTTACTTACACTGTTCTATTTTACTCAGTACTTTGTACGCATGCAGCATCTATGAAATGACAGGAACTTTAGGCAAACGGAGGCCTGCATGATGTAACATTTTTGAGCCAAACAATGATTTCTGGGATACTGGATGGCAACCTGATTTATCCAAACCACGTCAGTATGCCAGCCTCCAGGTGGTCAGAGTCTGGAATTACATATAAAAATATTTAAAATCCTGTAAATAATCCTAGAGTTCTGTTAAAGTGTAGGAAACATCATGCCATGATGTTTTAAACATGTTTTTTGAGTCTGTGGGTGCGGTACTCCTTTAAGGAAAAGAACCTTATCATTAACTAGGCTGTATTGATGTAACAATGCTTGCAGTTTTTAAGTTAACCACCAGAAACTTTAAATATCAATTCATGTATTTTTAATCTATACTAGATCTAGTTGTTTACACCTTTTATTCACCTTCTAAAAGACAGATGATTCTTAGAAGTTTTTCTTGCTCAAGATTCTTACATTTATAAAAGTTCCCATATAGCCAAAATCTGCTGACTGGACTTAAGGCTACCATCTTAGTGCAGTTATCTACAATATAATAATCACATTTAACTGTGTGCTTATTCACCCTAAGAGCTGTCAGCAAAAGTTCTGAGAAGTACTGTTTGAGAGTGGCACCCAGGACCACTTCATACATGTTCTTGTCCTCATAGTAATGAAGAATGTGATTTTTTTTTGCATGTAAGTGCCTTAATGTCTACAATTAGCAGAGCTACAATGCCATCTTGCCAAAAAATGTTATTAGATGACACCCATATAAACCTTCCAGCCTTATGCAGTAATATGAAAAAGCTGTTAACCAGGTTCTGCTGTACAAATAATCTGTACTTGTCTTCAGTCTAACAGAACTTCCTTGGCACTGAAGCTTGAGAGTAAAGTTATAACAAGATGTTCTAAAAAGCTTGCACAGTTTGTTGTCTTTAAGTATTACATAATCAGGAAACACTACTAGAGACTTTAAATTGTGTTTATATTTATGTTTCTATGTCTGGACTGATTTAAGCTTATACTTGCTTCTGCCAGCTTTAATTTTAATTAGTAATCATATTAAACTGTTATTTTCCAATTTCTAAACATTAACTTGAAATTATTAACTTTTTTGTATAAATAAAACAATCTAACTTTCTTAAATGTAGCAGCCCAAGTGTTTTCAGCTTTAATTAGGAAGTTTGAGGCTAATGGTATATCTCTAATACTGTTCCCTACATTTCCGGTAGGGTACAACATAGCAGAATGGGCCAACAGCTTCCAGAAGCCTTAGAAAAGACAGAGCAGTTTAAAAAATGGCTCAAGGGTCATCTTGAGGTAAGAAGAAGCTTCAGCTCGAATTTAAACAGCATTCTTTGAGTAAAAAAACAGCTTAGTGAGGTAAAAAAGGAAACATAAAGCTAAAAAAATGGCACCATGTTTACTCTGCGGCTGTTTTCCAGTTTTACACAGTCTAACAGATACACTAACATTAATAAAACATTAAATTGAAAATTTAAGGTTAAATAAACAAAAAAAATCTAATGTAATTAAGTTATTGCGACACTTTATATTATGTAGCTGGTTAAACAAGCTGCATTAGTATTTTAATAAAGATTTATACATGTATGCAGCATGCAGCCCTCCCCCAACTCACTTAAAGAAGCAGCTGCACACATTAGATTTAACTAACAGTGCCTTATCTAGAAATCAGCTCAGTTTTGTTTTCTTTTTTTTTCTTTTTGGCTATAAATTATGTCAGTATGCAATGAGATTAAACTTCTTTAAACAATTCCTTAATATTATTGCTGTAAGTCAATTATTTGCTCTCTGTGTTAAATGATATTTAAAAATCATTAATTACCATAATGGTGGTTATGGTGCAGTAAGCATGAATTAAGAAACATTAATCATTAACAAAAAAAAAAGATTTGATTATTTATTTACCAGTTGATTCTTTGAGAGATGGATTTGCTGTGGCAGCTGATGTCTAAGTTTTTTTTTCTTCTTTTTGACTTTATTCCATGTATTTTTCTCATATGTTCTCTTCAAAGAAAACAGCGAAAAGTCTATATCCTCTGGGATAGTTGTTAGATCACTGTTGTTATAAAGGAGATAGCTTCATTTAGGTTGTTAAAGGTTCTTGTACCAGAAGGGAGGTGTATTTAGATTTTTGCCGGATACAATATTTGGGCTCTAATGTTGTTTTGTTGCAGATGTTTGACCAGTGGCCAATATTTCTTCCTTATTTCCATAATTTTAACAGAGTAGTCATTGTCAAATCTGATGGTGTATTGGTTACATTTTAATGGGGCTTTCCTCCAAGCTGTTTTTAACACTAATTGTTTATCAAGGTAAGAAAGGAATTTTACAATAATAGATCTCGGTGTTGCTGTGGAGGATGTGGGCACTGGCTTACCGGTTGCCCTATGAGCTCTTTCTATAACAAATGAGAGCGCTTCTTGTAAATCTAAAATTTTGGGAATCCAATTATTCAAAAATAAAATCATGTTCTCAGCTTCTGCCATCTCTGGTACTCCAAAAATTTGGATAGTGCACCTTCTCTTCTGATTTTCAAGATCACAATTTTATTCATTAGCCATGTATTTGGTGTGAGAAGAAAGTCTGTGTACAGTTTATCCTGCTTTCATCTTCCAACTGTGGTAGTTATGGTTGTCTCCATGCCCATTATTTTATTTTGACATTGTTGAAAAAGGTCTCTAAAAACTTCAGTTTGTTTAGAACTATTCTCACTTAATTTCTCCAACTTTTGTTGGAAGTCATCTATCTTCAGTGATAGTGATTGTACAGTGGAAGACACCACCTATATTGGAGCTGTTCATTTTCTTTTAAATTTAGTATCAAATAATTTGACAGGAATAGTTTTGAATAAAAACTTAAAAGTTAAACTTTAACTATTAGTAACTAGATTTTATAAAATTTAAGTATATATATTTGTCTAATTCCTGTCTATCACATTAATTTTATAGAGCTCAGAAAAAGTGTTATGCTTAGCTGGCCATCTAGGCTCCACCCCGACACTTCTTGCTTTAATTGCTTTATAGTTTTCTCTATTCAATACTTCCGTGATGGCATTCAATCCCCCCCCCTTCCTTTCCCTTACTACCCTGTGTTTTTATGGTAAGACTTTATCTGTTATTAATTTAGCTGCATAGTAATATATCCTATTTACTTCTGCTATATCACATGAGCCTCTATGGACAGTCCTAATTACTGTGTTCATTTGTTATATCACACTTCTTACATTTGAGGTTTTGATTGACTTTCTGTATCTATTTCTTTCATTGATCTTAATATGTCTGTCCATTTCTATGAAATCTATGAAATTGAGCAACTCTTCTCTTAGATCATTTTTTTTAAAACTGAAGGCACATCTTTGTTCTCCATTTCCTGAGGGTATTCTATAGAAAGTTCCAGAGCATCTTCCTGTGCCACATTCTCTTCAGTTTCATTTGGTGTCATCAGTTGCTCTTTCATATGGGAGCTCACTGGCCTATCAGTCCACAACATTGTGTCAGAGTTGCCATGGTTTCCTGTTCCTTCTCTTGCTTTTAAACTACAACTGAATATTTGCATTAATTTCCTAAGAAAGGCTCTAAATTATATTCATATGGCAACTGATCAGATGTTTCCTGCTCCTCTGGTTTCTCCTTAATTTGGGAATCCACTGCTCTATCCTGCTGTGATGTTATCTGGGTTAGATTTTCTACACTAAATCCTTCACTTCACAGGTAATCCATAACCTCAGTTTCTATTTCTTTAACTTCTCCATTGTTAATTCCCTTTTCTACTTTTTCTCTTTGTTTTCTTATTTTTTGTATTTTTTGTATTGTAAAAATTTCCATGTCTGGATGCCTTTGCCTATATTTCTCCTCAAATATCTTTGGTGCTGCTCTTTTTGTATTGATTAGTTTTGTTTTTTCTCCTTTGCCTAAATATTGTACCATATTAAATCTCTTTTTTGGGCAGTCATGGTGGTGCAGCGCTTAGCATTGTCACCTTACAGCAAGAGGTTCACTGCCTCGATTCTCGGCTGGGGTGCTTTCTGTGCACAGTCTGCATGTCCTCCCTGCAGTCATGTGGGTTTCTTCTGGGTGCTCCAGTTTCCTCCCACATTCAAAAGACATGCAGTAGGTGGATTGGACACTCTAAATTGCCCATAAGTGTGAGAGTGTGTGCAAGTGAATGTTACAGATGAAGTACAGTGGTAGGGCTAGCCACCCAGTGATTTAAACCTTAGCTCAAGATGATTCTCACTGTTGAAGTGATACCCCAACCCCATATGCAAAATTTGGGGAAAAGGGGTTGAGGATGGATGGATTAAGTCTCTGTTTTTGGCTCAGTATAGGTGGCTTCATTAACAACAAGCCCTCTATACAATTGTGTATTGCCTTTGAGGCTGCAGACATAGGTAAAGAAAGCCTTATGGTTGTTCTTGGCCTAGGAGGCCACATTTACCTCAAATCTGGCTTTGGTAGACTTTCCCCGGGATTCATGAAGCTTGCGCCAGGTGCAGGTGTAGCGTCGGTGATCTAATGCCAAATATGGCTGCTGAGCGATTTAGGTATGAGCTGTTTCCATGTGCATTACCAGCGTACGCCACAGCTGCACAGCTCCCGGCGCATGTATGCAAATTACCCCATGCGCAGCAGTGTAGCATGCAAATGAAGGTATATAGCGATTCATGAAGTGGTGCAGGCGTAGCGTAAGCATGCAGAAATGTAAACTAAAAAAAAAACGGTTTACATTTTTTCAAACATAAAATCAGAGCCATGACAGTGGACCAAACTCACGTATTATACTGTTAATACATGCCAATGGCATAAAAAAACATGCACAACACATAAAAAAGAACATTTAATGTCATGGCCACACTAACGCAAAGTAAAATCACAGTGCATCGGTGCGCAAACAGGATCACAATGAAAATATATTTATATGTAATAAAACAGCAATGTAACACATTTCATGACTTCCCCATAATAGTCAATGGCATTCATGCTACACCACAACCATGGCGCAAGGGTTGCTAAGGGTCTGTGACAGTGTTCTGCATGGTAACTAGGAATTAGTAGTCAATGCCATGCAAATGAGGCAAGTAATACTGAATCACAAAATCCCCACCAGCATAAGGATGTACCTCACAGCGTAGCGGTACAACACCAAGGTGTGGCCTGGAGATAAAGATGACACCAAGAGAGGGGTGTGCCACCTTAGCTGTAAGCACATTGGAGCATTGCTAATCTGGGTTGCCTGTTGCTAAGCAAAGCCACAGGATAGCCATAGCTTTGCTTAGCTGAGAGCACACAAGGTAACTGAAAATGCATGTGAACGTGGATGAAAACGTGCTCAAAATCTGGTAAACGGCTGTGCGCGGCGTGCACCACAGCTGAAACAGGAAGGATATGGGAAGACAATAAGGAAATGCTGCAGCATGGTAATTGGAGTACAAATGAGTAATTAACACCTAGGAGCTCGCAGTGGGCCATTGACAGCAGCTAACAAGGCTGCTAGCAGCTACCTGCAGAACAGGAAAGGGGAGGTGCCGTACTGCAAAGAAAAGAGAACTATCACAGCAGAACAAAGCAAACTTGCAGTAGATCAGCTACATAACACATTTCGCTACACAATCCTGGGTTGGGAAAGTACAAAACAAGAAAGCCAGCAGCTGGATGCATGCCTGACAATGGGAGGGGAATCAGGTTGAAAAGTGAAGTAAAGGGCAATAGATGAATCACGGCAGCCAAGTGTAATTCAACACCAAAGACCCCACAATAGCAGTACCTGCTGTAAAACCCACAATTAAGATACCCTGCAGCTGGAATTGCACATACGCACCCAATTACACCAGCAGCATCCATTGCACAATAGTATAAAGTGTGAAAGCACTTCACACACACTTGTGTATTCCCAGACACTCTGTACCTTTGGTGTATACAGACGGGGAACTTTTAAAATGTACATGTTAGGGGCTGCCGTAGCTTTGATTTACCAGCATGTGTTGGAGACTGAAGGTGGTGTGGAGGATGATGCTGACAACCATCTCAGGCACCGGAGGAGGAGAAGAGTGTTCAGACCCAGGGTAACCTGCCAGGGGCTAAATGATATGGAGATAGTAGAGCATTACAGGGTGGACAGGGACACCATACAGCAACTTGTTGATCTGTGCTAGCCATGCCTCAGAGCCAGAAATAACAGAGGGGAACCCATCCCAGTGGACACGAAGGTATGTGTAAGCTTGAGAATACTAGCCACAGGGACCTTTCAAAGGCCAACTGGGGATATTATGGGGATCACACAGGCATCAGCATTCAGGGTACTTCATCAGTTCCTGGATGCCATGTTACCACATGCCAATGAGCACATATACTTCCTCCGAATGCAGGAGGAGTTGGCCAGCAATATGCGTCTCTTCCACTGTGTGGCAGACTACCCGGAGGTACTGGGTGCAATAGACTGCACACACATACACATCAAGACACGACCTGGTGAGCAGGGTAGGCACTACATGAACCGCAAGGGATACCAATCCATCAACTACCAGGTAGTGTGCAATGTCCAGGGCATTATCATGGATGTGTGCGCTGGCAGCCCTGGAAGCTATCACGACTCCCACATCTGGCATGCCTCACAGCTGTATCAGGTATTTGCCAGGGGGGACATCCCATACGGCCACCTGGTGGTGGATGCTGGCTATGCACTGGAACCATGGATGATGACTCCCATCAGAAATGCACACACCCATGCACGAATGCCATAATGAGGCACACGCAGAAACCAGAATCATCATAGAGCATGTGTTTGGGATGCTGAAATCATGGTTCCATTGCTTGGACATATCTGGTGGAGCCTTGCAGTACTCTCCAGGCATGTGTGCCCACATCTTCATAGTATGTGCCATGCTACACAATATGATCCTGCAGAAACAGCTGCAGCAGGGACAGAATGGTGAAGGCCCTCACAGCCCACCACCATTGTCAAGGGCCCCACAGGCACAGAGGGACGCAGACCATGAACACCTTGTGCCAGCCCCAGTAGGCAGAAGGAGGTGCGCCCAGTATGCCCATGCTAGGCAAAGAGGGAACGTATAGCACACACACTGACAGTGTAGGCTCCTACGGACTGACACCCTTCTCCACCTGCACACACAGCAAACATGGATGGCACACACATACGACCATCTGTAAATTGTCATGTATAGGTGGTCTACTGTGTGCATCCTACATAGGCAGCCCTCAACTATTGTACACACAACTGCCATTGGCACAAGGTAACTCAATACCTGAACAGTAAATTAAGCTAGCAGCATGTGTCAATACTGTATGTATAGGGTCATAGTTACATAGGTAGGTACATGCCTAACTGCCTGAGGCCATTCATAAGCATAGCCAAAATGTGTCTGCTGTTGTCACCCCATTGATTAACTAACTGTCCCTCTGTGGAGCAGAGCCAATTGCGTGATCCTGGGGTGTATCCACTCTTCCCCACCCACTCTGCAAGGATTCCCTTGAGTGTTAGTGAGGGGCTCCGTATAATGTAATCAGGGATGTAGTTCCAAATCATGGGGAGTACCCGTGACAGGAATCTCACTCCAGCATCTTCAAGTTATGGTTGTGGCAAGGTGTAGCTCATTACAGTGTGTGGCTGACTGTGACATGGATTCCCATAGGTGGAGCATATCCATTAAGCCTGACTTGGACATGGCTTTTTTGGCCAGCAAATATCATCTCTGAGTAAACGAGATGCCACTGAGTGATGCAAGAGTTTATGCAGTCTGGCAGCATAGGACACATCTCTGAGGGCATTATGCCTCTTTGCGAGGTACATATTGGCCCTTCCAGCTGTCGGATGTGTCTTCTGAGGTACATCCAAAATGGGTTATCATACTCAATGATGGGATTGATGAGTGATGAGTAAAGGGGCACAATAACCTAAGTCTGTTTAGATGCGAACCTTTAAGTAATCGGATGGCCTACATAGACGGATGTCCTAACTACTTTGCAGATATGACTGTCAAAGGACAGATCACTATGTAATGTAGTCCCCACATACCCATTACATCGTCTGAATTATAGTGTCTGCCATTCATGTGTTAATATGTGTGTGTGTGTAGTTTCCCAAAATGGAATGACTATGCAGAATGTGGCTGTCAAAGGAAAAAACTCCAAAGACCAATTCACGTCAGATTCAAGCAAGGCACCCTTTATTACTTGCAGCAAGGAGACAAAGCATGTAGGCACAAGGTTTGTCTGAATCATTAATGATTAGTAGTTATACTTATACAGCTTTCTTCCTGTCACATAGAAAATGCTACATTTTATTGCTGATGTAGTTAGACACAACTTTCTGTATGTGCTACAGAAAATATTGCTAGACTTATTGCTGACCAAGTTAAATTATTTGTCATTCTGCAAAACTTTTTGAGAAAAACAACCTGGCCTTGGGTTTATGTCAGTCCATTTCAGCATTTCAATTCTTCTATTGTACTGTTTTAATACATGTGTTACATTTTACCTAGATTCAAGGTACATTTCTAGCTTTAGTACAAGTAATGCTGACTACGGTTTAAACTTTTAAGCTTCTATTGTTTTCTTTATCAATAGCTTCTAGCAGCTGCATGTTTTCTCATGGCATAAGCAGAAATGAATATCCCTTTGTTAATTTTCATGACATTAGCAGAAATTAATTACTTCTTATTATTTGCTGACATTTGCAGAAACAGAATGCTTCTTGTTAAGTTTCTAATGGCTGTGAAGATGCATGCAGTGTGAACAGAATAAATGTATTAACCCTTTTAAATCTCAAATGCACTAAGCATGTATATTACTATTACCTATTACATATTTTTCTAACATTTCCCCCCTTTTAATACTTTTATTTTACTTTTAAGATAAGCATAAACAGTTTTTTTCCCTAACCTCTTCCTGCTCAGGATTTGCAGTTAAGAGAGTCATTTAGTTTAAACTTATGAAAGCATTTTCAGATTTTTAACAATTTTTCAAGTTCAGCACCTTGGTATAAGGTTTCCGAAACTGACATGTCTATAAAGTCTTTAATTAGTCTTTTCATGCAGGGGATGCAGCAGCACACACATACCACCAGTAGGATTATTTCTACACAGATGGCAATCAGGATGTTTATCAGGATACTGCCCCACCCCCCAAACAATCTCTGGAAAAAGTCCATCAATGGATTTGGTCCTGGTTTGGTCATGGCTGACACCTGCTGAATTACCTCAAGATGATTGTTTATCTTGTGTTTGTGGTCAGGAATATACGAACAGCACTCCTCCTGGATTAAAGCACATGTACCTTCTCTCACCGCTAGGGTGAAGTCTAGAGCCATGCGGTTTTGAAGCACTACAGTTCTCATAGCAGTCAGTTCATTAGTCACCAATTCTAGGGCAGAAAAAGTTGCATTGCTTATTATTTCGAGAAGTTTAGACAATTTTCTCAGTTCCCAGATTGATTTTGTTGCTCTGTATGCTGGCAGTACACCTGCCCACGAGATGATGGTACCACCCAAGTCCATATGTGACAGTCTATTTTTCCCTAAGCCCACAGCATAATGGTTTTTCCAGCCCGCATTGATTTGCCCCACTGGATTGACAGGCTTCTTGATTTTTCGTCGAACATTCCGAATTTTTTCTTGAGGTAAAACTGCTGTGTGTCTTATGGCCGGAACCAGGTACCCCAAATAACAACTTCCGGACCAATTCTTAGGTAACCACTTGTATGCTTTCCTACCACATACAAAATAACAGTCTTTTACTTTGGTAGTAACTTTACTATGTCCTGGCTCTGGATGAAACATTTTTTTGTCTATCATAGACAGTTGTTTATAAAGGTCAGCATTATGTTTTACTTCATCAGTTGTCCTATGCATCAGTTCAACAAATGAATCATAGCTCGTGTTGCAATAGGATTCTGTGTTATCAGTCTTATTGTAGCATTTATAGGGAACAGTCACATTGCAATTGCTCCAACCCACCTGAACTGTATCATTTTTGTAAAAACACACAGTCCCCTTTTGTCAAACAGACAAGTGCAATGCTACTTTATCTTGTGATGTGACATCTGATGTATAATAAACTAAGTTTTCCCATGTCTTGTTGGCTCCTAGGGGGACTGAAGTTAACAATAACCCCCCATATGCTGTTGGCAAAGCTGTGCAAATTCAGCAATTCGAAACATTGAAGGTCTCAGCATACACATATTTGATTGCCTGGTAAGTGTTGAAGTTTGGGTGCCGCTCTGCGTACAACTCTGCACGCTTGTTTAGTCCAGTTTGTGTGGCTGAGAAAAGGAATGGCCACAACAAAAAGATTATTGTCACTAGTACAGTCAACAGGATGGTTATGCAATACTTCCGAGGAAACGGTTGTTATGCATTTCTGTTTTCTTCAACTCTTCCGAATAGGTACATTTGGATCTTACTGGATTCTGTCATCTTTATTTCAAACACATGTTCTTACTTTCTACCCTAATAGGACCTTCAGCACTGATGGTTTCTTCACTGGGGTTGAGATGGATCAGTCCTATTGATCTGACCTCCCTTTGTAGCCAGACTTTGTGCTGAGGGCCCCAATGGAGAGGTAAGATTTTTGTCCAGTTTAAAGTTTTTAACAAGTTTGTAGTGCATCAGGTGGATTCACAAAGCTCGCTCTGCTATCTTGACTGCAGTGGGTGTCGAAAGAAGCACCTGGTAGGGACCCTCCCACCTTGGCGATGACCAATTTTTCTTCTTGACAACTTTTATCCACATCCAGTCTGTGGATATTACTGCCACTTCTGATGTCTCGGTTTGCTTTCTATCTGAAACAGAATTTGATTGCAACAGATGTTTAGAATTCATTATTTTCCTCATATATTCAGCTAGTGTAAAATCAGCTTCCTGGTCTGATGACATGAGAAGTTTCCACTGGGGTGTATAGTAAGCCCTTCCAAAAAACTTTTCAAAAGAAGTTAATCCTTTTGCTGTAGGGACAGTTCTCATGCTCAGCAGTGCCAGGGGTAAACAGTATATCCAATTTTTCCCTGTCTCAGCTATCAATTTTTTCAATTTGTTTTTTGATATACCATTATGCCTTTCAACTAGCCCTGCAGATTGTTGATGGTATGCACAATGATTTTTTTAAAGAAATACCAAAATGCTTACTTAACTGCTGTATGGTTTGATTTACAAAGTGTGTACCATTGTCACTGTAGATCCTTTCCGGAATGCCGAATCTAGGGATGATTTCTTTGACAAGTACATTTGCCACCGTGGCTACATTTGGATTTTTGGTTGGAAAGGCTTCCACCCATTTGGAAAACATATCTACAATGACAAGACAATACTTCTTATTTTCACATTTGTTCAATTCTATGAAATCCATACAGATAGTGTGAAATGGATATGGTGGTGTAGGGAAATTCCCTTGCTTGGGCTTTAACGCCCCTTGTGCATGATGTTTGTTACAAATCTGACACATCAAACAAAATTCTTTAGAGTAGTTTGTAAATCTGTACGTTGTGAACACCTGGTTCACCAGCTGTACCACCCCCCCCCCCCCCCCCGTTGAGACATGGCACTGCCCATGGCTCAACAAAGCTGCATATTTAAACAAATTAGATGGTAGTATCAGTTTTCCTTCTCTAGAGATGTGCAGCCCCTTTTCGAGAATTGCTCTTCGTTTTACCCATCGTTGTTTTTCAGCTTGTGTAGTGAGTGTCTGCATTGTTTTAAACATTTTTAAGTCTAAAATCTTAGAGGGTTGTAGTTTTTCATTTAAAAGAAATACTTTTGTGGCTGCTTGTTTTGCAGCTGTATCAGCTCTTGCATTACCTTTTGAAATTCTATTTTGTTGCTTAGTGTGAGCTGTGCATTTACAAATGGCTACTTTTTGAGGTAACTGAATAGATTCTAAAAGATCTAAAATAAACTGTGCATGATTGATAGGTTTGCCAGTAGATGTTATTATTCCCCGTTTTTTTCACTGTTGCACAAAAACATGTACAGTAGAAAAAGCGTACTGGCTGTCAGTAAAAATGTTTACACATTTACCCTTTGCTAAAGTACATGCCCGTGTCAAGGCAATTAATTTTGCTGCCTGTGCAGATAAGTTGTGTGGTAAAGGTTTTGCTTTTATAATCTCAGTATCAGAAACTACTGCATATTCTACTAGATTCTGTCCTGCAGGACCCCTTTTGCACAAGCCATCCACGTAGTATGTCACCTCGGCATCATTCAAGGGGACATTTGTGAGATCTTTTCTAGGTAGTGTCTTTTGCTCAATTACCTGTAGGCAGCAGTGCGGTGTGCCGTTTGCAGGGGTCGGGAGCAGAGTAGAAGGGTTTAAAGTTGTGCATTGTTCAACTGTCATGTGAGGTTGGCTTAACAATATAGTCATACAGGAAAAATGCCTAGCAGGGGAAAGATATGCCAACTTTTCTTGTAGTAAAATAATCGTGACTGCATGAGGTACTCTCAAAATGAGAGGGTGGAATAGGACTACTGAGGCCGAAGCCTGTATTGCCATTGCAGCTGCAACTACTACTTGTACACAGTGGGGTAAAGATTGTGCCACTAGGTCTAGTTGTGATGAATAGTAAGCAATGGGGTGTTGCTTATCCCCATGCTGTTGTGTTAGTACTGATGTCATGTAACCCTGCTTACAATCTACAGTTTGGAAAAAACATTTATGATAGTTTGGCAATCCCAGAACTAATGAGGACGCTATTAACTGCTTCAGTTTGCAGAAAGCAGATTTTGCTTCTGGTGTCCATTGCAATAAATTTTGCACTGCCATAGGCTTCTTATATATAAGGTCAGTTAGCGGCGCAGATTCCAAAGTATAGTTTGGGATCCAGCTCCGGCAAAAATTAGTTGTACCCAGGAAGGACATTATTTCCTTCTTGGTAGTGGGTTTTGGTGCTTGCAAAATTGCTACCTTTCTGTCCTCATCTAGTGTTTTGCCTTTTTTGGATATTACATATCCCAGGTATTTAACTTGTTTTTTTCCAAAGCTGTAGTTTACTTTTATTTACCTTATGTCCTTCAGCAGCTAAAAATTGTAGAAGTGCTATGGTATTTTTTTTACAATCCTGCTGGGTGGGGGCTGCCAGCAAGATGTCATTAACATAAAGTAAAATCTGACTGCCTCTTGGTGGGGTGAATCCCGCCAAGTTGCTTGCCATTTTGTGTGAAAATATCGTTGGGCTTTTACAATATTTCTGTGGTAGCCGCGTATATGTATACCTTTTCCCCTGAAATGTGAATGCAAACCAAAACTGGCTGTCAGGGTGTATCGGTATCAAAAAGAATGCATTGCTAATGTCTACCACAGAAAAATACTTCTGTTGAGGTTTTAAATCATTTAAAAGAGTGTGTGGGTTTGGCACCGTGGGTGCCCTTGGTATTACTGCATTATTTACAGCTTGTAAATCTTGGACCATACGCCATTCTCCATTTGCTTTTTTGACTGGAAATAAGGGTGTGTTACATGGTGAATCGGGAGATTCTACTAGTATCCCTCCTTTAAGTAAGGCTGCTATAATAGGCTTTATTCCTGCCTCTGCATTTTTTCTTAAGGGATACTGTCTTTTTTGTCATCTAAATGCTGACTTTGGCATGATAGTAACTGGTCCCGCTGTACGAATAAGTCCTGCATCTGATTTGCCTGTTGACCAGAGAGTCTCTGGTATATTTTGTAAGGCATTTTTTTCCTCCTTTAACAGGAGTGTCAATTAGCTGTCCTCACCAGACTGTAAGTGCACAGCTGGGTTGGTTTGAGTTATTCAATTTAACTTCTGTATTTGTATTCCCTGTTCTGACAGTTTTAGCTCTGTCTGTTTTTCCCGTCTCGTGACTTTTTCTCCTAGGTCTGCCCATTCTATATTTCTGTTTTTGGTTAAGCTAACATGTGGTAATCAATTAGATTTATAAAGTGCAAAGAACTCCTGGGGCAATGAACAGCTGGCTACACTGTTCCCTTCTGTATTTCAGTGCAGGTTATGCAATATCAATTTGTTGGCATGATTCTTAAATAATTCTTGCTTATATTCCTTATCAGGTCCTGGTGTATTACAATAATACAGGGTACAGTGCAACAGCTGTTGCTTATTAATGTCAAGGGAGGGGAACTTGCCGATGGCTACATTCATTAACTTTTCAGTTACAGTCCCTGTACCAGTCGTAGCCAAGTCCTGGCTGTACCAATAAAACATTTCACCCTCCGATTGCACTGCAAAGGTATCAATTTGTCACTGTGCTTCCATACCCTGCATGGGTGGGACTACTGCTATACCAAATAGCTGCATGAGGTCTCTGCCCAAGAGGTTTACTGGGCATTTTGCAGAAACAACAATTTTGCTTTTTTGTGTCAATCCTGAAACTGGATCAGTTATTGCAATGTCACGGGAGAGTGGCTTCTGATACAGCTGTCCATTAGCTGCTTTAACCAATATGTAATCAGGTGTCTCTGTGTTTTCTGGTAGTTTGGAGGGATGTATCAGGGTTCGTGATGCCTCTGAGTCACACAAGAATTTGACTTCCCTTTCTTCTACCAAGAGTGTAACTTCTGGTTTTGTGTCTGCTAAATAGAGCTCCAAGCTCAATAAAGCTAGGTCTAATATTTCATTTTTTTTTATTGTCACTAACTTCCTGCACTTCTTTTACTCCCTCTATTACATTCTCATTTATTCCTTCTTCGCTAGCCCCTTCTAGTGATTCCTGACTACCATATAGTCAGTCCTCACCCTCCTTGTCTTCCGTTGTTGCCTTCTTATTTTTCCTGCAATCCTTTGCCAAGTGTCCCTTTTTACCACATTTAAAACATTCACCCCTTTTCTTTCGCCCTTCAAAGTCCTCTGATTGTTGATCAGATTGTTTGTTTCCCTGTGCATTTTTCTTGCCCTTTTTCCCCAGACTGTACTACATAAACTTTTGCTCCATCTTTTACAGAAAATATTTGAGCTTTTTTTTACTTTTTGCTATTAAAATGCCTTTCGGCATGCCTAGCATATTCAAGTAATGACTGTAACCTATTTGTACGATGATTTACCATGTGTTTTGTAATAAAACTGCTTATAGGTGCAATACTGCCCTTTAAAAATGCATTTTTTAACTGCTGCTCATATGGGGAATCTTGTGTTTGATCTTCAGGAACTTGCATTCCACAGTGGTTATTAAAACACTCTAATAATCTGGCATAATACTGGTCAATAGTTTCACCTTTTTGTTGGATGCATTGATTAATGCAAGTCCAGTCTGCTCTAGGTTTCCATTTTACAGAGATGCGGTCTGTAAGACCTTTTACTCTGGTGTCTAATTCTGCGCTGCTATGTGGGAGGGGTCTTTGTGCAGTGTCACGGGAATTCCAGTTCCACTAATTATATGCCAATCTGGCCCTACAATTTGTCTAACTACCTTTTCTACCTCTTCTCCATTCAAGTTATAACTCAGCCTCATTCCTTGTAAATCTTCAGAGAATTTTCTAAAATTAACCTTTGGATGGGGGATTCCCTCAGTGGCTTTCCAGATGTCTTCCGGAGTCCAAGGTCTATGCACTAAAATAGTTGGGTCCTGATTATCCTGACCTGCCTGAGGGTTGGGTACTTCTATAAGTGGACATATTTCTTTTTCTTCACTTATAGATCATGAATTTTTAACCATTTGCCATAACTCGATGCCTTAATTTGAGTTACCTGCCTTTGTTCGAGACCTGGTCTCGATGGGATCTCTAATAAACGGTTTTATTTTCATAATGCCTCTATCTTCAGTGACCACAGGATATCGTGGGGGTGGACTAACCTGTTCACTTGCTTCATATTCTGGTAAGGGAGGCGGAGGTGCTGATGCTATTACTAAGTTATTGTCCTCCTTATCTAAAAACATTGCTTTTGAATTTTTGTTCTTTTGTTCCCTACAGTTTACTTCCTCAATCTACCTGTGTGCCTGAGGAATTCCTAATTTACATTGCTTTTTTACCCGACCTTTGGAATCAGTTTTGAGCTGTTTGACAAGTTTGATAAGCGAGGATTTTTTTTAATTTTCCATCGAATTCGTACTTATTAACCCATTTTGAATAATATTTAATATTGTCAGTGCGCTGCGACTGCATGTATTTTGCGTTTTCTGTTAACGGCAGATTTTGGGGTCTTTTTGTGCAATTATTATCCATTTTGTTCTACCCTTTTATCGTTACGTAACTTCTCTTATTTTTTAACATGGTACCACGGATTTTGTTATAGTCTCTTCAGAATGACTGCCTACTTATTCTGTTTCTCCTGATCTATGACAAGACAGTAATCTTTTTTTGTCCCTGACTTGTAAGAAAAATACAGTCTAACAAAAACAATACATATCTAGTCCCTGATCTAAAACAGAAAACAGAAAAAGGTAGATTCACCTTACCTGAGCCCATGTGATTGATCACCAATTCGCGGAGACCCATCCTTCAGTCGCAGAACAGAAAGTGGCTGGCCTCTTTTGAACGACAATTCAGTCGGAGGGCTTTTCGGATAAGAAGAACCAATTTGGTTTCTTCCCCGTATGGTTTGAACCACCTGGCCCGGCTGATCCGAGGTGAAGAGAAGGTTCCGGTCCGAAGGACCAATCTGTCAAAGGAAAAAACTTCAAAGACCAATTCACATTAGGTTCAAGCAAGGCACCCTTTATTACTTGCAGCAAGGAGACAAAGCATGTAGGCACAAGGTTTGTCTGAATCATTAATGATTAGTAGGTTATACTTATACAGTTTTCTTCCTGTCACATAGAAAATGTTACATTTTATTGCTGACGTAGTTAAACACAACTTTCTGTATGTTCTACAGAAAATACTGCTAGACTTATTGCTGACCAAGTTAAACTATGTGTCATTCTGCAAAACATTTTGAGAAAAACAACCTGGCCTTGGGTTTATGTCAGTCCATTTCAGCATTTCAGTTCTTCTATTGTACTGTTTTAATACATGTGTTACATTTTACCTAGATTCAAGGCACATTTCTAGCTTTAGTACAAGTAATGCTGACTACGGTTTAAACTGTTAAGCATCTATTGTTTTCTTTATCAATAGTTTCTAGGAGCTGCATGTTTTCTCATGGCATAAGCAGAAATGAATATCCCTTTGTTAATTTTCATGGCTTTAGCAGAAATGAATTACTTCTTCTTATTTGTTGACATTTGCAGAAATAGAATGCTTCTTGTTAAGTTTCTAATGGCTGTGCAGATTCATGCAGTGTGAACAGAATAAATGTATTAACCCTTTTAAATCTCGAATGCACTAAGCATGCATATTACTATTACCTATTACATATTTTTCTCACAGTGGCCTTTAGCTGGAGGCCATCACTCTGACACCCTGTGTTGGTCTATCTGAGGCCCCTTGAAGGATGTCTGTGACAGCTGGGCTGTCAGTTATGGCTCCCAGTCTGCAGTAATCGCCAAACACGGCCTGCTGTAGTCCACCTGTGTTAGCCCGTACCTCTGAGAAGTATATGGCAAACAGTAGGGGTCCCAGGACTGAGTCCTGTGGGACACCAGTTGTGACTGGTCAAGAGTTGGACCTGGAGGCTGCTAGGCTTACCATGTGGGTTCTGTATGCAAGCCTGTTGGCAAACCAACCTGTGATGTATGGGTGCATGTAGTGGCTGGTGAGTGTAGAAATAATATCTGAGTGGGGAATGGTGTCAAAACCCTTGGCGAGGTCCAGGTAGTATGTGTGAACTACCACACCCTACACCTAAAGTCTAGGTGACTGTAAGATGTCAAACAGGTTGAGTAGGCATGATCTGGACTCAGTCAAGCTGACCTGGGTTGGGTCAAGTGTCTGGAGGTTACCATTGTCTATGTTAATGAGTGCCATGAGTATGTACTCCATAGCCATGCAGATCAGGCTACCCAGGCTTATGGGGTGGTAGTTACCATGGTCGGTTGTGTCACCACCTTGGTGGAGTGGAATAGCTGTTACCATGTGCCAGTGAATGGCCATGTAGCCTGTGTAGAGGCTGATGTCAAATTGCTATATTAGGCAGTGGGTCACTTTGTCTTGTAGTGTCTGCAAGATGCAGTCTGGGACACCATCTGCCTCCATTGATGATCTGTCATGCCATTTGAAAGGGCCTGTACCACCTGTATGTCTCAGATGTCTGGGATACTGTATGTTTTGGGTATTGTTGTGGGCCCTGTAGGGGGGAAGCGTGCACTGAATGTATCATCAAGTGTGTTGGTGATATCAGTAGGGTCAGTATATTCAGTGCAATATTGCACCAGCACAGTGCAAATCTGTGTGTTACTGCTTACATCCTTGACAGCCAAAGAAGCCTTTGTGGTCATATTCTGAATCCATGGCTATTTACCTGTGCATGTCAGCCTTGGATGATTACATGAATAACATAAGTATCTTGCTAATACTGGTCATGGACGTCTGCATGTCTTGGGATTTGCTGTTGTTCTGGACTACTGTCCTACTTCTGTTGTATAGCCTGTATAATGCAGGGTTTCAGCAGACTGGTGTCCTTGTGTAAGAGTAGCGAGTCCTGGTTTACCATTGATGGCATGACCCATACATCTTTGTAGGTGCTTATAAAGTGCATTTGTAATTCTGTCTGTATCTTGAGCAGTGTCATCCATGAGCGTGGGGGCTGTGAACCCTCCCACCTCTGTCATTAGTACTGTGAATTTAGCTGTAGGAAAAGTATCCACTGTGTGTTCCTTGGGTGGGGGAGATGGTTGGGAGTGGAAATCATCAGTGAATAGTTCATGGTCAGATCAAAACAGTGACTGGTTTACCTCTGCTGTAGTGCACCTGTTCCACATGTCAGTAATTACCACTTCTAGTATGTTTTCACCTCTCGTTAGTCCATCTACCAACTGATACAGGCCATATGAGGTGATAAATCCCAGGAAGTGCTGGGCCTGGAAGTGAATATTCGAGTAGGTTATCCAGTTAAGTGTTAGACCAATAACAGGGTGTCTGGTAGGACTGTCATGTTTACCATTGTCTCCAGATAGTTGTAGTGGTGCTCCTGGGTCATGGAGGGTTATCTGTAGCAGCTCACAGTTTGCATTGCAGTCGTGGCTGATGTTAGCTGCACATGGATGATCACAGAGGTATCATGCTGCCCCACTAACTTGGAGGTGTCGGTATCCCCAATGAATATGGATACACCCCCTCCATGTCTGTGCCAGTCCATGTTCAGTGGCTGAAATGTGTGTTATGGGTTGTAGTCTGGTAGTGCCGGTGTGCTCACAGGAGCCCAATACAGGTCCCAGTCACAGAAGAGATGTACATGTTGTCCATATTGAGGGGTGCTGTGAGTGCGTACATGTTGTGAGTACTACCCCTGGTGTTGAGTAGCCTAACCCTCATTGATTCCGCTATTGTGCAGTTCATGGAGGTGAGATTCACCTCTGAGACCTGCCTAAAAATGGACCCATGGGGGTGCCAATAGCCTTGACCAGCATTCCAAAGCCTTAGGCTGACACATGCAAGTTGGTATGGCATTGTTGCAGGCATGTTTCCCATCTGTGCTTGTGTCCCATCTTTACTGTAGGTAACCTACTGGTAAGCTATACAAAAGCCTGAAACCTATACATGTCCACTAGCTTCCAAGATAGGCTTTTGGAGTGATTATGTATCAGTAGTCTGTATGCTAGTGCTGTACTTAACTGTTGTCTGACTACATGGTGATTTTACACTGTATACTGTGATCAGAAAACTCTGTATAATCACATATGATGTTGGAGATGGCCTGCACTGTAGAAGTTCACAGATAGGTAGTAGGCTATCTGCCCAAGGGCATTTAGAAGCATAGCTACAGTGTGGTGGCTTTACCTACACCATTGATGAAGTAACTGAGCTTCTGTCAAGCATAGCCAATGAAGTGATTCCAGGCAGAGTTGCTGGAAGCTGTTGAAGACTGGGGTGCTGTAGGGTGATAGGGGCACATAGTGATCTCAAAAGGGCATGTTAACATGACAGCTCAATAGCATTCAATTTTCCCAACAGGTCTTGCAGCTATAAAACTTGAGTGGCTCGCCCACACCCTGGCTGTATGTTTCTGGGACACATGACCCCAGGGGTGCATATACTGTTGGCCAGTCACACATCAAGGTTTACCCTGAAGTGTGTCAGTGAGGGGCTATGCCAAATGTAGTTAGGATGTTAATGTATAGTCTCCCAATTCATGTGTCATGTCGGTATTTCGAGAAGCTCACTGGGTGTGGGCGGCTCCGCCTATAGTGTAGCCAAGCTTACACATAGGATTCATGGACATAGGAAATAGGCAGAAGGAATGTTAATGCCAATAGTGTAATGGCTACAGAATTTGCATAATATCTGTGCAGTCCTGGTTCAAATCCCAATAAAGTCAGAGATGATTTACATGTTACATAGTATACCTTAACCACAGCTTGCATATATAGGTAGTATTCCACAGACTAATAAACATTTGTAACACACAACCGCTGAAATGTCCATTAATCACCCTTGCACTACCAGTGCCTGCTCTGAGAGGTAAAATGACCACTGCCAGGATTAGAACACGCAACCATGTACTCAATCTTCACAATAACCTACCACTAAGCTACCTCTGATGTACCAACGGCAGTTGTGTATTCTGACAGGTTGAAACACAAAAGGGAGGAATGTGTGGAAATAGGACAAACTGCCATTGATATATATATATATATATATATATATATATATATATATATATATATATATATATATAAAAATCAACATATATAGAGAGAGAGAGAAAGAGGGAGAGAGAAGGTTATATGTTGATATATAGTGATATACATATATATGTAGATATATAGATAGGTTAACAACATCTCCACAACCATGGAGGTACATATAAATGGGATTCCTACCAAATACCGAATGCTTGACATACCGACGCGCGTAATCACGAGGCTTAAAGACCGAAAGACCACAGTACCGAAACACCAGAAGTGCGAGTTTTAAAATCCCGATGTTAAGGGACATTTATTTAGTGCTTCTGGTGTTGCGGTTCAGGTAGGTTACTGTGTGTGAGTGTGTTTCTGAGGGCTGTAGTGTGTGTAAGTGTGTGTAAGTGTGTGTTCTGAGTGTGGTGTGTGTTCCTGGGGGACTGTAATGTATGTGTGTGTGTTTGCTTTGTGCGTCTGTTTGTGTGATTTCGGAGGTAGAATATTAAAGTAGGGATTTGTGGGGGGCACAGCCACCCACATGGGGGGTGTAGGGGGGCTTGCCCACCTGCTCATACGTAGTGTAGGATGGTTTGTTTGGATGTGGTGGGCAGCAGTGTGTCTGTGTGTGTGTCTGTATGTGTGTGTCTATTGTATAGATTGCAATGTACAGTTCTTGTCTGCCCCTCACAGGTGATGTAGGTGCATTCCCCTCCTGTGGTCCATCTGATGTTAGTGTCCCCACATACTCTAGCAGTGATGATGAACATATGATTGAGGCACAGGCAGGGTTGTCAGGGGCTGAATCTGTGCCATTGGTTGCCATTCCACCTATATCCCCCTCATCCCCACGCACAGTTCTCTTGCCTACACATACACCATCACCAGTTGCCATAGAGGAAGGACAGTTGACATGTGGTAGCTTGGAACAGGAAAGTGTGGAGATTATGGAAGGTGTGCCTGCACACCATGGTGTCAGCAACTGACTGGTGATGCCCCACACAGGCATGTGGCCAGTGCTGCTCATAGGAGGACCCCTGGGGAACATGCCCCTGCAAGACAGAGCACAGCAGCTGGTGTCACCAGACACATGTTTCAGACTGTAATGGAGGCACAGGCACGTGCTGAATTACACAACAGAGAAGATCAGAGGCTTCAGAGGGCTGCTGTCCGTTCTTTAAACAATAACATTCAGGCAATGGTAAATGCTCAACAGCAGATTGCAGAAGCTTTGAATAGACGATTGGGTGACATGGTCAGAGTTCTTGACCGTGGCATGACAATCCGTGAGAGTGAGCTGTCTGTGTTGGAACATCTGGTAGGAGTGAGGCATTGGGCACGGGGATGTAGGCCTGCTACATCACCTGTTTTAGGTCTACGTGAATGAGCTACCTCACATGCTCGCTCCCATAGTGGCGGTAGCAGCAGCAGTGCAGCTGGTGCTGTGCAGTCCACACCACAACACAGCAGGCCACGTGCACTTGGCCTTGGACAGTCCCAACAGGGACACAGTTCCAGTGGACATGTGTCATTAGACAGTACCCAATCTGCACCTCTGCCTGGTAGTGCCCATGCAACCCCTGGCAGGCACAGGTCATGTGGCCACGGCCGGACACCATGAACTGTAAAACCTGGCCTGTACAGTCCACAGCTGTCAATAATACCCCTGTGTAAGCCAGACACATGCCAGAACTGTGTGCATACATACCCGCACACATCGGAAACACATGTAGGGCACTGCAACACACACATGCATAACAACCACACATGCCCAATTAGATCAAAGGCCCTAACCCACACATATGATGTCATCCAATGGTGCAGCCTAGGCCTCTGGCAAACATTATCACCCTGTGCATATGATGATGCCTGTGCCGCATCCCTGTCATCCACACCATTGGTGCAGGGACATGCTCATATGGTCTGATGCACAGGGTGAACAGACTAGGAAGATAAGTGTAGATTACAATTGTTGTCTACTGTTGACAGGCAGCAGACATACCATGTAGTACAGGTTTACAATGCATTTCATACTGTTAACAGTATGTGTCTTGTTTAACAACAGTAACTGCATGTTGGTCATGATGTTCTGCTTTCCTCCTTCAGGTCTAATTGCATGTGCCAGTGGATGTCAGTGTTTGCAGTTAGTGTCCCATATGTAAATGTGGACTACTCACAGGTATGTATGTATGTAAATACCAGCATGCACCTTGTAGCTTCCACATCACAGTTAGAAAGTCCCACGTTCCAAACACGTCTACTGATCCAAGAGCATGATAGCTGTGTATTAAGCTACTGTGGCTACAGACGTGACATCCATACTGGGTGACATCACAGGTACAGTTACATGGAGTGGTGAGGTAAGAGAGCGGTCTAGCTGATGACAAGGGTAGAGGCCAGTGGGAAGTGTGATGGCTCATTGGGAAGCAGTAATACACATTCCCATGACAGGATGCGAACACTCAACTGCCACCCACACACTCAGGTATTCACACACATGTATTCAGAGACACAGTAACACACCCACACACTCATGGATTCACCGACACAGTAACACACACTCACACACACAGTTGCTAGTGTTGAGGTGAGGACCCCTGCCTATGTGCAAATCATCATTATAGTACTGTGCACCTACATGATGCACCACAGAGATTACACATGTACAGGTAGTCAGTATGGCCTAAGATCGGGGACATCAATACGGATAGTAGATTGCATTGCCTGGATGGGGGGAGGGGTCTTATCAGTTCACTATGGTAACATACATCCTCACTCCAGGGACCAGACAGACATAAATACATACACACACACACACACACACACACACACACACACACACACACACACACACACACACACACACACACACATGCACACACACACACACACACACACACACACACACACACACACACACGCACACACACACACACACACACACACACACACACACACACACACACATGCATACACACACTGTGGCATTCACTATTGAATACACCTATGTCACGCACATACCGATACCTCACATGTGTGAGATACACACCCCTGCCTATGTCCTGCTTTCTACATTGCAGTCTGTACAGATGTCTACAACAGTGTACAGGAGAGTGAGTAACAATTGAGATGTATTCCCCACCATACGTGACATATATGAACTCACACGCAACTGCACATGCCAGTAATGCAAATAAAACACCTGCCTATCTCAGACTTACAGCAGTATTGCAGGTATTACAAAGTGTACTGATGCTTCGTTTGGCAACTGTGCTGATATATGCACATGGGAGGTCTTAACTGTTACAGGTGTCAAGTGATTTACCTTTGGTGTCACCCTGACTGCTGTCTATGTTGTGTGTGTCCCCTTCAATTAACAAAACCATAGCTTAGCGGTTACACAGGTTATTGTAGGACCACTTGTGACACACCTGTGAGCTGTTCTCAGCAAACATCCATCTGCAAAGATGCCCCACCACTTAGTTATGTCCACACATCTGTCCATACCTGAGGTACATCTTTCTGTACTTTCAGCATATCACCATATACAGTTGGCGATGTTGAGGCTGCATTGCAACTGCATGATGTACTAAGACACAGGTCACCTGCATACATCAGCAACTGCACACGCATGGTATCTGAACGCACACCACTACATGTACATGTGTATAGATCTTACAATCCTGTCATTTGGGCATGTTTGCAGGCATTGTAATTGGTGGACATGTGTAATGACATACGACACATGAACTGTTGTATGATATGACAGGTGTAATGGGTGACCAGTACAGAGGGAATGTTACCTCTGTCAACATTGATATCACAACTTATGTACTGTTAGCATTCAGCAGCCATGGACCTACATTCCATGTACATGTGTGTAATGGCTGTAGCCACCTGTCTGCACAAAGGACAACAACAGCTATGCTATTTACATATATGTTGTATGTGTGTGGCATGTACATATCCAGGGCAGGTACATGTATGTCATATCCAAACATGAGGGTGTTTACTGGTGTACAGCAACGGTCATCTGTTAATGTTGTAAATAACCGAGGACCCCTGGTATGTGTACAGCTGACCTGGTTACAGACAGTGGTATCATTGCATTGCATAACACATGATGCAACTGTGTCAGTACATGGGTACTCTGCACAGTTGATGTAGAGCTTGGTACAGTCCATTGGTCAAGGGTCACATGGTGGTGTACTATTATATGTCCTACCACATGTATGGATGTGTGTTGGTGGTCCGAGGTCATGGTGGTGTCTAAGGGTTACATCCTAGAATGCAACTTTTGACACTGTGTCCTGCACCTGACTCATCTGTGATGCCTTTTGCAGGAGTACTGGTCAGTACAAGTGAGTGGCCTTTATGTATGTGGGGACACCACCACCTGGAGCGCTCCATACCTGTGTTATGGCCCACATGTTTGGTTCTGAGGTATATGGTGGTAGGGCTATTGTGCACCACAGAGCCTTCAGCCAGGTGGTCCTCACTGCACAGATGTCAGTATTCCCCATTGTTGGATCTACAGTGAGCAGCTGTGATTATGGACGCTACACATCTGGTACTGGTTAGCATAAGCATACAATGCAGTTGTCCTCTAGGTGTCAGGGTGTTATCCTGTGTTTAAGACATTTGCCTTGGAATGGCACTATATGGGCGAATGTGACCTAGGTATTACCCCACTCCCTTGAATCATGGATGCATGTGATATGTGACAAAGGCCTGTCTACTTTCAGTCATGTTATCCCAGAATGATAAACACTGGACAACCTCGTAATTACAGCAGGACATTGGCTCATTGTGTTGGTCAAGCAGTTGCCACTCCTAGCAAGACATCACTGCAAGTGGTAGTATTGTGCTTGGTATACAATGGTACATCTAAGGTTACGGGCAGCAGCAGATGTTGTGTATAAGACCAGTATCAGATATATGTAGTACAGCTTTCCTGCTAACAATGACAACTACTAACACTGGAGTCCATTACAATGTGTTCTTTACATCTAACTGTAATAGCATGGCCACTGTGGCCTTCCATGTTTAGAATCAGAGTGCATCCCAAACAGCCCTGTGCTACTAAGTGTATGAGCATGCCCAGTATAACCTTGTGTAGCTGGACACATAGTGCATTCCGAACAGCCCTGTGCTACTAAGTGTGTGAGCATGCCCAGTGACACCTTGTGTCAGTTATGTGCCTCTATGTGTATAGGCATGGCCATTGTACCCTGTATAGTGATAGTAGTCATCCATTCCACAGATGGGCATACTCTGGTTCAGGATGGATTCCTACTTTAAACACACAGGTTCACATGTATGTACATCTTAATTGCCAGCATCCCTGTTGATGTCTGCATTCCTAGAAGGTCATAATGACAGCCTTGAAATGTGTAGTCTCTGTGGCATGACTCGTAACTATGTAGTATTGTAATAGTGATTTGTAGATAAGCAGGTGTTCTGTTCCCACCACTGGTGTGTGTGTGTGTGTGTGTGTGTGTGTGTGTGTGTGTGTGTGTGTGTGTGTGTGTGTGTGTGTGTGTGTGTCCGTCTGCCTGAGGACAGAATAATTATTTTAGACTGCTCACACTCCATACAATACCGATACCCACCTTTGACAAAGCTGATGATGTCACCCACCTAGAAATACACCTCTGGGAGTGCTGTGACCCAGTAACCTTGGTAGTGTGTTCTGTAACTGCTTAATGCTGTAGTGTGATAAAGTAGTAAGGTTGGTGTTCTAATCCCAGACTTGCTGTGTGTGTGTGTGTGTGTGTGTGTGTGTGTGTGTGTGTGTGTGTGTGTGTGTGTGTGTGTGTGAGTGCATTTGTCTCCGTCTGCCTGAGGACAGAATAATGCTTTTAGACTGCTCACACTCCATACCATTTCTATACTCACCTTTGCCAAGGCTGATGATGTCACCCGCCTAGAAATACATCTCTTGGAGTGCTGTGACCCAGTAATCTTGGTAGTGCATTCTGTAACTGCATAATGCTGCAGTATGATAAAGTAGTTAGGTCAGTGTTCTAATCCCAGACTTGCCAAGTGTGTGTGTGTGTGTGTGTGTGTGTGTGTGTGTGTGTGTGTGTGTGTGTGTGTGTGTGTGTGTGTGTGTGTGTGTGTTTGTCTCCATCTGCCTGAGGACTGAATAATGCTTTTAGACTGCTCACACTCCATACAATTCCTATACCCACCTTTGGCAAGGCTGATGATGTCACCCACCTAGAAATACACCTCTGGGAGTGCTGTGACCCAGTAATCTCGGTAGCGCATTCTGTAACTGCATAATGCTGTAGTGTGATAAAGTAGTAAGGTTGATGTTCTAATCCCAGACTTGCCAAGTGTGTGTGTGTGTGTGTGTGTGTGTGTGTGTGTGTGTGTGTGTGTGTGTGTGTGTGTGTGTGTGTGTGTGTGCCACTGTCTGCCTGAGGACTGAATAATGCTTTTAGACTGCTCACACTCCATACAATACCGATACCCACCTTTGACAAGGCTGATGATGTCACCCACCTAGAAATACACCTCTGTGAGTGCTGTGACCCAGTAACCTTGGTAGTGTGTTCTGTAACTGCTTAATGCTGTAGTGTGATAAAGTAGTAAGGTTGGTGTTATAATCCCAGACTTGCTCTGTGTGTGTGTGTGTGTGTGTGTGTGTGTGTGTGTGTGTGTGTGTGTGTGTGTGTGTGTGTGTGTGTGTGTATGTGTGTGTGTGTATGTCTCCGTCTACCTGAGGACTGAATAATGCTTTTAGACTGCTCACACTCCATACAATTCCTATATCCACCTTTGGCAAGGCTGATGATGTCACCCACCTAGAAATACACCTCTGGGAGTGCTGTGACCCAGTAATCTTGGTAGTGTGTTCTCGTAGTGCTGTAGTGTGATAAAGTAGTTAGGTCGATGCTCTAATCCCAGACTTGCCAAGTGTGTGTGTGTGTGTGTGTGTGTGTGTGTGTCGGCCTGCGTAAAACAAGTACAGTGCTTTGTAGAGTATGCACCCTCTGTACACATCACATGACCACCTTTGTCAATCCTGCTGCTGTCACCCACCTAGGAATACACCTGTAGGAGTGCTGTAACCCAGTATTCACAGTAGTGCGTGCCCTAGAAGTGTATTGCTGCAGTGTGATACGGTTGGTAGGGGTACAAATATAGGACATCACAAGTGTGTGTGTTTAGCTGTCAGAGCCTGTATAGAGGTGGCTGTGAGTGTCAAACCACTGGACATGTTGGGGAGAGGATTTTGTAGTTTTTCTATATGGTGTCTGTCGTATGACACATTGGCCACCTCACAAGGAGTACAGCTGTCAGTCAGCCACGGGACTGTGTCGGCAAGCCATACCCCTGCATCTGGCAAAAGGCCTGGTGAACAAAGTATGCAACCCTACTAGTACCTGGTATATGTCTTGCACCTATGTGCCATACACAAACACACTTGCCTATGATATCCCACCATGTTGCTAGTACCATGCACATTGATGACAGATAGTAGGCATGGTGTGAATGCAGTGGGCTGCAGAGGACATGGCACCCTGTACAGCGGTACAATAGGCACATATTTGCGGACAATGTGCCTTCACTATGTTCCCCACTGGATGCCTGCAACATATGTAGTGCCATCACATGTGATCCACAGAGGCCATACAATGCTGTACACATGTGCCTTGTATGGACCAATGCCACTGATACCAGGGAATACCTGTATCGTACTATCAATGCAGGTGCAGGGTCGGCCTGCTCACTATAAGCAGGTTTTGCCACACCAGGCCAGTATTGGCATATTGGGGGATAACAGTCTGAGTACACAACATGTGCTTGCCAAACCAGGTACACCTGTACATGTCGCTGTACAGTACTGTGGGACATGCACATCCCAGGCAATGTCTATGTGAAGGACTATCAAACATAGACATGGCATGCATTGCAAAGCTATGGCCATACACATTCGTAACCAGGATGTCAGGACAGATCATGCAGTACCCACCTGTGTGGGACATTGCAGACACTACACTCCTGTACCGCACTGCACACCATTGTTGAGTGACGCAATGCCAAGGATTACCCCTCACCCAGCCTTGTACAGCCATCTAGCACAGCCAACCACTACACACCCATGAAGCAATGCATACATGCACATCAGTACTGGCACCTTGGGTCTGCATGTGGGTTATGATGCTCCCAACCACAGTCATTCCTAGTATAACCCTCATTGGCATACCAACAGCTGTCGCACACTTTCACATGCCCTAGCCCATAGAACCTCCAGATATCCCCTGTGGTGCATGTAGTCCTGTGCATTACTGCAGTGTGACACGTTGACAGCCATGTGTGCTACACCTAATGTATGTCTACTATATCACTGTTGCACATGTCTCTCACCTACACACATATATTTTCTTACAGCACAGCAACATGTCGGCTTTGTGGCACATGTAGTAACATCATGCACATGTAATAGTAATGACTAGTCAGTCAGGGGTTTAACCCCTGTACTGTTAGGCATGTGGCAGACGATGCTTAGGGTTTAGTCTCCAAGCCCTTTTCTCTACTTTGCCTGTCCCACCCACACACTCTCTGGTGGATGTGGAGATGTACACGTGTTCAGCAGCAGCATGTGTATTGTAAGTGATGCACCTATTGCAGTCCTCCTCTAGCTGATTGCATGTGGAACAGCTGTGATGGTGTTCCCATAGCCATTCACATGATAAACACAGTACACTATCTAGGAAAATCATGTTGGTATTTGGCCATGACAGTCGCTGTGAGTGGTACCTGGATGTGGTGTTCTGAAACGGCATTACAGATGATATCTGGATGTACCTCAAACATCATACACAGTGGGAAATAGCCTATAGGCAGGAGGGTGATGTGCCACACATGACTACAGCATGTAAGTGTAGCTATGCTGCATTGAGACTACTGCCTGCTTAACATGTTGTGTGTGGTAATGGCTATTCTGCATGTTTTAATACAGACATGACAGTACTCTGATCGTGAGCGACCACCATCTGTAGGGCCATCTGTGAACTGGTCAGTGTGTGGAACCATTTGTGTCCTGTGATACACACTGAACACACATCTGTGCACAGCAGGAGCATAGTGTGAGGACTGCAGACAGTACATGATGATAGGGATGTGTTACTGCCATCGCATCCCTGACTGGACATATGTCACATGAAACAGTGGCATGACAGACACTGTCTGGGGTTCCCAGTGACAAGACAATAATGGGCAACTGCTCACAGCTGCAGTCACACGTCTACTACACATTGTACAGATGTCATGCAGTATATATGGATGTGTTGTGCTCCCTCTGTAAATGTATTCCATCTGTTGTGTTGGGTTGATGGTGATATCTATACATACTGTTGTAGGTAATCCTGAATGATGTTGTCTATGACTAAGCCATATGTTGGTTTAAACTGCAACACCATAGGCTGTATGGGTTGGGAGGTCCCGGCAGAACCTCCTGTCCCACTTCAGCTGACCATGGCACCGGGCACCAGCATATCTGGGGCCCAGCCTTGGACCTCAACCTCTGTTGGCTCTGCACCACCTTCTGGTGGTACCACCATGGAGGATGGGGCATGCCCCCCCTGGGAGCAGGACCAGACAGGAACATGTCTGCTGGCGTGCGGTCCTGGACGTGTTGCACTGGGGGCTCACTAAGGGGTTCCGAAGCCAGATACGCAAGCTCAAGGGAGGAGTGTCACATTTACAGGGTGATGTTGCCCCTCCTGGACAGCCCCCAGCACTGCCTCCTTTGCAGCTGTTTGGGTGCAGTGGCGGCGGCCCATGGCTGGGGACGTCTGTTCCACTGTTCCCATGGGCTTGTGAATGCCGAACACCCATCCCCGTCTGAGGTGTATCCCCCCACATGTGTCATATACCGACCCTGTATGCTGTCTTGTCTGTGATCCTACCCTACCTATCCTCCACGGCCATACCTACTCTCCTTCCCCCATATCCGACCCTCACCCTACGGAAACATAAGGCCAATTGGCTCCTAGGACAACATTTGCTCTATACATAGCTGCCTGTTTCACACACGTGCCCAATGGACACATGTAACCCTTGTAATATGCATCACAACATGCTCTTGTTATCCTCACCCCTGTCCCTCAGGCGCACGATCCTGGTATGCACATCACTCCTAAATGGTCCAGGTACACATGATGAGGATGACCCCATTGTACACACAACACTACCAGTCCCTCTGTGGTTACCCCATTTACCTTTATCATGATGATGATGTTGCACACAGCATCTTGCAAGAGTACTGTTCACACATAATGATTGGACAAGTACTGTTGTGTTAATGTACATTACATGCACAGAGTGATGTATACGGCCAATGTACAACTGTTTGCGTGTATGAATGACACATGTCTGTCTGAGGGAGTCTTGAGATTACATAGGACAACACAACTACATAATACAGGCGTCGCTGGTGTTTCCTGTTTCATTCGTTTGTAATGCTTTGTTGCCACATGGTATGTTCCTGATATATCTCTATATATGTATGTACCTATATGCTGGACATAAATACTCACATATACATCTACATGATGGGATACATTCCTATACTGTTGAATGACTGCGCTGTATGATATGTTTGTGGTACTGTCCGTTGTCTGTATATTTGCCATGGTGTATTGGTAAATCACATTAGCTGTGTGTGCAGGGCCCTGGTTCCGAGCCTTGCAGAGGCCATTTATTTTGTTGCAGGGCAGAACAAGGCCATTGGATACGGAGGGAGTAAGGCACATTAAAGCAGTTGTGAGCGGGTGTGCGTGGGTTTGCGCGGTGTTAAGCAATGCTAATCTCTGGTTACAGCTTCTTACACTCGGTTAGCCTCTACATTGCTTTACCAGTGCAATACTCGCATACTGATAGCCAAACAGGCTTACACCCGCTTGCTCCCGCACTTGCAAACGCACCGACATTGGTGCTTGCATCTGACACTCACACCCCTGGGTGGGAGCAAGAACCACAATATTACCTTGTTGTGATGCCTGTTACATCGGATTACATGCCTACAGTATCGGGAATGGCTGCCCATTAGGCGACGGCATGCCGTTCAACTGTATGGAATCGGCGGCCTGTCCAGTGATTTATTCATATTATTTGTGTGTTCCTCTTACAATCTGCACCCATCTGGCTGATACATGGGAACGGAGACTCTTCCATACAGACAAGTAATTGGGATTTGGGACCCACATCCGTCGGCCAAGTCATGATACCGCATGCCTATTATAGGGTTGCCACCTTTTCAATTGCCCAAGGTGGGACTTTTATGTAGAAATGTCAGATTTTGCAGGGCAAAACATACCCACAGCCAGTACAATGGAAAGAACTTCACTGTTTTGCCTAAATAACAGTTTATTCTTGTAGCATTATTGTTGCTTATTCTGTTTCTAATAACATTTAGGTGTTTCAGATACAAAATAATTGTTTTATGCAACTACTACAGACAATATAGGGAAATATTTGTCCTAAAATCTCAGGACAATTGCCATATTTTCAAATATTTTGCAGGACACAACTGCCTAAAGGGGATGGTCCCTCACAAAGGTGGACAGGTGGTAACCCTAACCTATTATTCTATCATCTTTCTAAGGTAGTCAGCGGAATATGTGCTTTCTGTCACTATCAGACCTCTCATACGAAAGGGGAATAATGAACACTGAATCAGGGACACTGCATAACAACATCAGGGACACATTTGGAAATATGGTGCTATTAACCTGACACATTGACAGCCCCAGAGCATATGTATTCATACACATTGTCTGAGATACATGCTGTTTATGACTCTTAAATGTTGTCTTTATTCATTGTGTATTCCACCACCTTTCCTCCTAATATCACTAGTCCTAGGAGGGTTTAGGTGGGACAGAGTTAGATTCTGAATAGTAATCAGGGATGTTCTTGGTAATCGGGGATAGTTCAATGGTATGGTCCCTATGTGTTTCCCCAATGGTTTACGGACTATCCAGTGGATGTACTCTTAGGGGTTGGGAGGTATGGGTGTCTGCTATGCCCACATCGGAATATTACCTACATCCAGGGGGTGGTCCTAATACAGCTTTGCCAGTCAACGCCTGCACGCCTAGGCCCATAATTGCATACCCATAGTTCCCCTACCTGCCACTCCTCTACAGCACTCATCCTTACTGTGGGCGCAGGTGGGATATAAACACATCACTACAGACTGCCCACTCTCCCCGTGTCAGGACGCATGTCGTACATTGTGTTGACCCATGTGTTATCAGTCTTGCACAACCTACTGGTCTGTGTATATCTACAGCCTGGTTGGAGAAATCATTACCGGGACTGGCTCCAATCATTAATTTTTGGTGTCCCACAAGGGACATCGATGTCTATGGTTCAAGTGTAGACCTTGCAGATCTCTCCCACTGGTAGTATCCTGCCAGTGATCTGGGAAGCAGTAGTGTGTTTACCTTTATTGTGTGTCTGCATGTCTCACCGGCCTAGCTGGGGGGTGAGGGGTGATGTTACGTGTTATACGTTTGTGTATTGGACCTCCCACCAACATATGCCCGGCCTGTGAACATATGTTACTCGTAACTGCTGTATCATATCCTGGCTATATACATGTGTATATATACTGTAACATATATATATATATATATATATATATATATATATATATATATATATATATATATACATTAATATATACAGATATATATGCATATGTATGCATACATGTATATTTATATCTTGCTGTATATATATATATATATATATATATATATATATATATATAAAATCTAACAACATATGGGTCTATGGTTGTCTGCATATGTATATATTCATATGTGGGTATGTATCCGTATTCTTTCTTTGTATATATACATTTGTACTACGGTGAGGGAGAGGCATATCTCTATCTTGCTATGGGTAGATATACACACACATAGCTCTACATATATACGTCTACATCTGGTTATTCCGTTCCTTGCCATATAGATTACACTTTGCTTTAGTGGATCTCACACTGGGTGTGGCTGCTCATTGGGTGACACCTCTGCCCAATGAACACATTCGCTTGCATCCCTAGGGCTGTCCATATTGGTCAACATCAGCCAACACCTGCACACCTAGACTCATAAGTATCTACACAGAGTTCCCCCACCCTCGCCTCCTCGACAGCAACCATACTTACTCTGGGACCTGGTCAGTTCTGGACACACCACTACACACTGCCCACTCTCCACTTCACGGGACCCATTTCATAAAATTCTCTCGGCCCATGGGTCATCAGGGTTACATACCCTTGTATTTCGAGTTTGTATACACCATGGACAAAATGGACGATCTATCACATTCGTATGGCTTGGCCAATTTTTAGGGTGTACCGCAAGGGACGCTCCGGTAAGTGTTCCATGATTAGAAACCATGGGTGCACTGTGTACCCCCCGGTTGTATCCTGCCTGTGATCTGGGGAGCAGTGGACACTTTACATTGATTGCGTGTATATTTCCCGTGTCTGGCTGGGGGGGGGGGGACATGCTGCGTGTGTCATGTCTCTTGTCTGGGTTCCTCACTTCCATTGGCATAGCCTGTGAACATATGTCATTCCTGTGTGCTGTTTCCTATCATAGCTGTATATCTCTGTATATCTACGCACACACGCACATATATAGATATATATATGTATTTATGTATGTATATATGTACATATATGTGTATGTATATATATATATATATATATATATATATATATATATATATATACACACACACACACATGTATATGTATGTCTGCAACCACATATATGTATATATATATATATATATATATATATATATATATATATATATATATATATATATATACACACACACACATATATATACATATATATATATATATATATATATATATATATATATATATATGTGTGTGTGTGTGTGTGTGTGTGTGCGTGTGTCTGTAAACCAATACATACCTCATGCATATGCACTTACACATGCGTAATGGTGTTTATATATGCTTCACCTGTATAATAGTGCCTTATTCATTTTGCAGTGACACTTCACTCCAGTTATCTTGTAATCAGTATTTAGCATGTTATACAATGGACAGATGTTGCAATATGTTCACGTACGGATTACCAATGGTAATTGGAATGTGATACAGTGTGATTCGGTACGAGAATGTCTGTTTATTAGGGTGTTGCTCTAACGAATGCACTATTGCTGTGCCGCTTCATATGCATATATACCCATATACCACAAGTTCAAACAGAGCAACTGTAAAAAAGGCTCGACTCCTTAGTAGTACACAACACAGTTTATTCCACAAATGGCTCCTGGATCACCAAACACATTAACGCTGTTCACAACAACCTGCGTTTTCGTTTCAAAAGACTTCCTCAGATGAAGAACAAATGCATACCTAAAACACACCCAACATTATATATCCTCTAACCTGATTGTAACTAATGATTAATTAATAAAACAATTATATATTTAAATTAATCATCATTAAAATATCCATTAAATAACCAATACATTTTGAAAAAATGGTACTTTCTAAAAAATGCTTAATACATTGATGTACACAGAGTACCTAAAACACCTTTGTTAAAAACTCCATAATAAAACATGCATTTTAATATCATTAACAATACAAAATACATTTTAAAATACATTTTAAAATACTAATAAACTTTCGAAGTTTGTGACCAATAACACCATCTAGTGTTAAAAAGTGGTTTCACTCAATGGAACAAAACACAAATAACATCTTCACTCGATTTTAAGCAGAACCAGAAGGCTAGTAAAGACAAAGGACATTTTCAAACAATAATCGAGTAGTAAAAAAGACTATAGTTTTGCTGCTCTCAGCTTTAGAACTGGAGCAAGTGAAACTGCATCATTCAAACCTGGGAACTTGTTAGCTTCCAATGATAGTTGCCACAATAGTTCTTTATATTCTATAGAAGTTTCCCATGGGCCACCCCTTATATCTTTTTGCACCACTTCCAAAACAAAAAAACAAAACTTTGCTTCCTGACAACTTTTTTTATGCCTATACAGTGCATTGTTAGTGCATTTAGTCCTAATCTTATAATTATGCTTGTATATTCTATTTTTCAACTTCCTTTCTGATTTGCCCACATAAAATGCGTCACAGTGGTCGCACAGCCCTAAATACACTATCTCACTTGTGTCACAATTCGCAAATTGCCTACTCTGGATCAGCCTGTCCCTAATACCAATAAAGATGGTCTCCTTTGTACAAATGTATGGGCACTGGGAACATCGTCCACATTTGAAGGTTCCTACTTTCCCATCTCTAACTATATTCAGCTCACTTTTACCCTCCAAGATGGTCTTTAAACTTTTGCCCCTTCGATAAGTGCATTTCAGTAGCACCTCAAAAATACCCTCAAGGTCCGAAATTTTTCGAAACCTATTCCATTCATCTTCTAAAATTGTTTTTATTTTAACTGCATCCCCATTATAGTCCACTACAAAATTGCTTTCTCCTTCATACTTATATATTTTTGATTTTGCCCCATTCAATCCTGCTTTATCTCCCAAAATGGGTTTAAATTTGCCCTTTCTTGCTACCCTAACCTCTTTCTCTATTGTTTCTACAAAGTTGGTGGGGTAACCTCTATCCCCAAACATTTCTCGCAACTTTCTACACTCGTCTTCAAAATCACACTCTCTTGATGTCATACGACTTCTCCTTAAATATTGTCCCTTAACAATACCTTTCTGCTGGTGGTAAGGGTGAGCACTGTTAAAGGCTAAATAGGAATTCGAGAAGGTTTCCTTTCAATAAATTTTAGAGAAGAAACCTTCCTCCCCCTTTCCTATAGAAATATCCAAATAATTTAAAGTATTCTTATCACATTTGTAAGTAAAATCCAAGAAATCAGTAGACTCTGAAATGTCCTTATAGAAAGCAGAAAACTCCTCCTCTGAGCCAACCCATAAGAAACACATATCATCCAAAAACCGCTTATAGAACTTCCAACAATGTGTGTATTTGGAATTAATAATATATCTATCTTCCCAGGCAGACAAAATTATATTAGCATATGTGGGGGCACATCTCGCCCCCATAGCTACTCCCTGAATTTGCTTAAAAAACTCTCCTTCATAATGAATATAATTGTTACTTAATACTAAATCCATTAACGTTAAAATGAGATAAAAATCATTATTACTAAAATTACCATATTTTAACAGAGCTTGCTCAAACCATTTCATACCTTCTTCATATGGTATTGATGAAAATAAGTCCACAATATCTATGGTAATAAAAATAATGTTCTCATCATAAATTTCTTGTATTAAGTTCCGCAACAAATCCCAAGAATCCTTGACTACCCCTTCCCCACCCAGGCTCTAATATATCTATCTGAATTCTCCAGGATATCCATCATTTTAGCTTCATATGTAATATGGTCCATAATGACTGTTCCTCCCCCTTTATCAGGTTTCATAACTCTTAGTGAGGTGTCATCTCTTATTTCTCTTAATAGATTGTTCTCTTCCTTAGTGAGATTATGGATAGTTCTATTCTTAAAAAGATAGATATATTAGAGCCTCAATTAATGAAATTAATATAGGAAATAGAAAAATATATTTAGCCTTAAATGATTTATTCTTGGAAGGCTCAATAGATTTAGAAACTTTTAAGTACCTTCATGTAGAAAAAACAAAAGTGCCTACCATCTTTGGAGTGCCCAAGGTGCATAAGAATGTGAAAAATCCCCCAATGAGACCCATTGTAGCCTCAGAGGGCTCAGTAACAGCACCTTTGGCCAGGTGGTTGGATGTTAAATTAAAGGGCTTATCTTTGGGTGGGGAAGGGGTAGTCAAGGATTCTTGGGATTTGTTGCGGAACTTAACACAAGAAATTTATGATGAGAACATTATTTTTATTACCATAGATATTGTGGACTTATTTTCATCAATACCATATGAAGAAGGTATGAAATGGTTTGAGCAAGCTCTGTTAAAATATGGTAATTTTAGTAATAATGATTTTTATCTCATTTTAACGTTAATGGATTTAGTATTAAGTAACAATTATATTCATTATGAAGGAGAGTTTTTTAAGCAAATTCAGGGGGTAGCTATTGGGGCGAGATGTGCCCCCACATATGCTAACATTATTTTGTCTGCCTGGGAAGATAGATATATTATTAATTCCAAATACACACATTGTTGGAAGTTCCATAAGCGTTTTTTGGATGATATGTGTTTCTTATGGGTTGGCTCAGAGGAGGAGTTTTCTGCTTTCTATAAGGACATTTCAGAGTCTACTGATTTCTTGGATTTTACTTACAAATGTGATAAGAATACTTTAAATTATTTGGATATTTCTATAGGAAAGGGGGAGGAAGGTTTCTTCTCTAAAATTTATAGAAAGGAAACCTTCTTGAATTCCTATTTAGCCTTTAACAGTGCTCACCCTTACCACCAGAAGAAAGGTATTGTTAAGGGACAATATGTAAGGGGAAGCCGTTTGACATCAAGAGAGTATGATTTTGAAGACGAGTGTAGAAAGTTGTGAGAAATGTTTGGGGATAGAGGTTACCCCACCAACTTTGTAGAGACGATAGAGAAAGAGGTTAGGGTAGCAAGAAAGGACAAATTTAAACCCATTTTGGGAGATAAAGCAGGATTGAATGGGGCAAAATCAAAAATAGATAAGTATGAAGGAGAAAGCAATTTTGTAGTGGACTATAATGGGGATGCAGTTAAAATAAAGAAAATTTTAGAAGATGAATGGAATAGGTTTGGAGAAATTTCGGACCTTGAGGGTATTTTTGAGGTGCCACTGAAATGCACTTATCGAAGGGGCAAAAGTTTAAAGACCATCTTGGAGGGTAAAAGTGAGCTGAATATAGTTAGAGATGGGAAAGTAGGAACCTTCAAATGTGGACGATGTTCCCAGTGCCATACATTTGTACAAAGGAGACCATCTTTATTGGTAGTAGGGACAGGTTGATCCAGAGTAGGCAATTTGCGAATTGTGTTGACAAGTGAGATAGTGTATTTAGGGCTGTGCGACCACTGTGATGCATTTTATGTGGGAAAATCAGAAAGGAAGTTGAAAAATAGAATATACAAGCATAATTATGAGATTAGGACTAAATGCACTAACAATGTACTGTATAGGCATAAAAAAAGTTGTCAGGAAGCAAAGTTTTGTTTTTTTGTTTTGGAAGTGGTGCAAAAAGATATAAGGGGTGGCCCATGGGAAACTCCTATAGAATATAAATAATTATTGTGGCAACTATCATTGGAAGCTAACAAGTTCCCAGGTTTGAATGATGCAGTTTCACTTGCTCCAGTTCTAATGCTGAGAGCAGCAAAACTATAGTCTTTTTTACTTCTTGATTATTGTTTGAAAATGTCCTTTGTCTTTACTAGCCTTCTGGTTCTGCTTAAAATCTAGTGAAGATGTTATTTGTGTTTTGTTCCGTTGAGTGAAACCACTTTTTAACACTAGATGGTGTTATTGGTCACAAACTTCGAAAGTTTATTAGTATTTTAAAATGTATTTTAAAATGTATTTTGTATTGTTAATGATATTAAAATGCATGTTTTATTATGGAATTTTTAACAAAGGTGTTTTAGGTACTCTATGTACATCAATGTATTATGCATTTTTTAGAAAGTACCATTTTTTCAAAATGTATTGGTTATTTAATGGATATTTAATGGTGATTAATTTAAATATATAATTGTTTTATTAATTAATCATTTGTTACAATCAGGTTAGAGGATATATAATGGGAGTGTACCGGGTAGCAAGGATGAGGGAAATGCTACCAATGGTCAGAAACAGTATGGACAGAGGTACAAAACAGACTTTAAAAGCATTGCACAATTAAAATACTGTTTTAATGAGAAAAAAAAGCACCCTTATTTTCCAAGGGTGACAGCAATTTAACTTAGGATTACAATGTGAAAATGTTGGATGAAATGTTATTTAAATATAAAAATATAGAAATGGAGAATGCATACCTTAAGAAATGTTTGAGACTAAAAATTGTACCAACAGGTTTAAGAGTGTGTAAATATCCCAACAAAGCGAAGGAGGGGAGCGAGTTTCACCAGGAATTGTTAGGAATTTTTGATAATTGTGGGTTTGAAATATTGGAAGCTATAATAAGAGAAAATGATAGGGAAATGGAATGTTTATATAGTAGAATTGAAGGAATTAACCACAAAATAACAGAGGATTTGTTATTTTCAATTGAGGAAAGTCAAAGAAAATATTATGACACATTAAATAGAATTGAAAATAGTGTAAGAAATGCTTATGGAAGGAAAAGCAGAAAACTAGAGAGAGACATAAAGGAATACAATGATAAGGTTTGTTATCCCAAACCTAGAGAATTTATTTACAGGAACAATTATGTGTATGAAAATGACTGGAGACAGAATGAGCCCTTCAGAAGTGGGACGCATGAAGTAGGGGAAGGGATAGGTAACATTAAGGATTTTTCCGAGTACACTCTTTAAGAAGATCAGAAAGGATAAAAAACAATATTAAAAAAAATTACAAATATGGGGGGTACAGGGGAGGGAGGGGCAACAACAACAACAATGGACTCCAACAGTGGAATGGTTAGATCCATGTAGGCTTGTACCAGCTACCACTGAAGATTCTATAGTGTTGGAAGGCTGCTTAAGTAGGTATAAAGGTTACACTATATACAATTATAGTAATAAGGAGTTAAATGAAGTTTACTTTCCCCTTTTATCAAAAGGTGTTAAATTTGTACCCAACAGAAAGGTGGACCTTAATAAAGTCTTAATAGACTTAAAGTTATTTTTAAGAAAGAAAAATTTTGAGCTTTTATTTCAAGGACGGAATACCAATGTTCAGAAAACTGAAGTGTTAAGTTGAAGGAGCACGTACAACCCACCCTTGCACCCTCAATTAAAAAATTTCGAAGTCCTAATGGAGAAGAAATTAAGGTCTGACCTTTTTAAGAATAGAATTATCCATAATCTCACTAAGGAAGAGAACAATCTATTAAGAGAAATAAGAGATGACACCTCACTAAGAGTTATGAAACCTGATAAAGGGGGAGGAACCGTCATTATGGACCATATTACATATGAAGCTAAAATGAAGGATATCCTGGAGAATTCAGATAGATATATTAGAGCCTCGATTAATGAAATTAATATAGGAAATAGAAAAATATATTTAGCCTTAAATGATTTATTGATGGAAGGCTCAATAGATTTAGAAACTTTTAAGTACCTTCATGTAGAAAAACCAAAAGTGCCTACCATCTTTGGAGTGCCCAAGGTGCATAAGAATGGAAAATCCACCAATGAGACCCATTGTAGCCTCAGAGGGCTCAGTAACAGCACCTTTGGCCAGGTGGTTGGATGTTAAATTAAAGGGCTTATCTTTGCGTGGGGAAGGGGTAGTCAAGGATTCTTGGGATTTGTTGCGGAACTTAACACAAGAAATTTATGATGAGAACATTATTTTTATTACCATAGATATTGTGGACTTATTTTCATCAATACCATATGAAGAAGGTATGAAATGGTTTGAGCAAGCTCTGTTAAAATATGGTAATTTTAGTAATAATGATTTTTATCTCATTTTAATGTTAATGGATTTAGTATTAAGTAACAATTATATTCATTATGAAGGAGAGTTTTTTAAGCATATTCAGGGGTAGCTATGGGGCGAGATGTGCCCCCACATAGGCTAATATAATTTTGTCTGCCTGGGAAGATAGATATATTATTAATTCCAAATACACACATTGTTGGAAGTTCTATAAGCGGTTTTTGGATGATATGTGTTTCTTATGGGTTGGCTCAGAGGAGTTTTCTGCTTTCTATAAGGACATTTCAGAGTCTACTGATTTCTTGGATTTTACTTACAAATGTGATAAGAATACTTTAAATTATTTGGATATTTCTATAGGAAAGGGGGAGGAAGGTTTCTTCTCTAAAATTTATAGAAAGGAAACCTTCTCGAATTCCTATTTAGCCTTTAACAGTGCTCACCCTTACCACCAGAAGAAAGGTATTGTTAAGGGACAATATGTAAGGGGAAGCCGTATGACATCAAGAGAGTGTGAGTTTGAAGACGAGTGCAGAAAATTGCGAGAAATGTTTGGGGATAGAGGTTACCCTACCAACTTTGTAGAGACGATAGAGAAAGAGGTTAGGGTAGTGTAATAAAATTCTGTATGAACAACTACTTTGTATCAGGCATAATAAGGGTTAAACTATCTTGTGTGCAAAGAAAGAATTTCTAAAAGAACTGTTTGACCTGTTTAAACAGGCTGACCATGAAAGAATGTGCAGATGTTAACCTGCAGTTCAAGAAAAAAACAGAACTTGTAATTATCTTATGACCCTTGCACATTTCTGTCTTAACTGAAACTGACCCTTGCACATTTCTATCTTAACTGAAACTGACCCTTGCATATTTCTGTCTTAACTGAAATTCAGTGTCTGATAAACATCTTGTTGAGTATGTATGTGTACGTGCAGAAGGGGCTATAAAAACCCCTGCAGTTTGTACAGAAGTTAGACTGCTGACATTCCACCATCGATGTGGCAGGTTTCCATGCATGTAAATAAAGCTTTTTACTTGCTTATCAAAATCGCTGTGTTTCTTCTGGCGAATGTTGGAGAAATAAGTGTTTTTCTTTTAACATTTTCTGGCGCTCAATGTGGGGCCACCTCTTCATGGTGCGAATCACACAAGAGGGACTGAAAACCTGTACAGGAAGGGAAAATGAATCACGGACTCCCTGATAAGTGAAAGACCTCCAACGAAATCTTGTTGTAAGTAGAGGCCAGTCGCTCTTGATTCAATCCATGAGACAGTGACAAACAAAAGGGCAGAAGACTCACAGCAAGGTAAGCTTTCCCTTTTTTAATAATGGATAGGGGAACAGGAAGGGACTAGTCATAAGGGAGAATTGTTTGTTAAAAAAGGACTGTCTTTAAGTAGAAAAATCTAAAGATAGGTAGAGATCTCAGGAAAAAGGAATATTTTCTCTTTTAAATAAGGGAAATGGGAACAGGAAATAGTTGCTGTTCAACAGAAAAAACTGAAGTTAGTGAAGATGAACAACATATGTTTAAATTACATCCAAAAAATCTAAAATATTTAGACAAATGGAAGACGGAGTATCAGTTTTCAGGAAAATTAGATAAGAACCAATGTCAGAGGTTGGTAAGGGACCTGCACAGAGACGCAGGCAGTAGAGTAAAATACCAAAAGAAGGTGGGTTTTCCACAGGCACAAAAATGGCTTGAGGAGGCAAATAAAATATATCTTAGTAAAAATATGGCTGCAAAGGATGATTCAAGTGCAAAATCCATGTTTTTTGTTAACAAAGAAGATGACAAAACCACTGTACCTATTCATCGTAATCCTTCAGCCCCGCCCTACCTCGTGGAAGGAGCAGCGGAGGGGGAAGGGGCGGCTGAGCCACTACAATATCAGGAAAGTGAAAAAGAGAAGGTCCCCTCCGCCATTTACCATCCGTTACAACCCGTAATATTGCAGAAAACTCCTGGCACTTTCCTAGAGCTGTGAAACCGAAAGGTAAAGGGTGGTGAGTGGAGAGTAAAGGATAAGTCGGTGCCAGATAGTGAGAGCGACTACCCTTTGATTCAGGTAGAAAACCCACAGGCAGGAATGGACGGACAGGGTCCTACAATCCTGGTTTACCGCCCCTGGACTAAAGAAGACATTAGAAAGGCTGTAGAAGGAATCCCCCACCCAAAAGACAATATGAAGAAATTCGCAGATGACATGCATGGTATGCAAATAAGTTATAAACTTAATAGTATTGAAATTGAACAGGTACTCCAACAGATTTTAGGTCCTGACTGGCACCTTATCTGTGGAGATTGGGAACCTCTTATGGAGGATGAGGTGCCTCTTGGTCATGATACTGCAGAATTTGAAAGGCAACTTAAAAAGTTACTTGAGCGGGTCACAAAAAAATGGAAGGCACGTGTGGACTGGACACGCATTAATCAATGTGTACAGTCCGATGATGAGAAAGTAGATCATTACTTACAGCGTTTAACTGTTATTTTTAATGACCATAGTGGCATAGAAGTGCCCACTAACCAGGAGACAGACTCATCATATGAACAACAGTTAAAGAATGCCTTTTTGAAAGGGTGTAGATCTCCGATTAGTAATTTTATTACTAAACATATGACAGACCACAGAACAGCACGGTTACAACCACTGTTAGAATATGCTAGGCATGCAGAGAAGTATATAGCGGATAAAAAGAAGAAACAAGCACAGACCCTCACGGTTAATTCGGATGGCACGATTATGTTGCTGCAAGATCAAGCTAATAGGGGCAGAGGAAGGGGCAGAGGCAGGGGGTGAGGAAATGTAGGACACTCTGAGGATTATGAGGGAAGGGTAAGGAGGGAGGAATGTTTTAAGTGTGGTAAGAAAGGACATTTTGGGAGAGATTGTCGTAGCTCGGGACAACCGGGTGCCTCACAAGCACCGGCGCAGTCCTCAGCATGACTATATGATGGTGAGGAAGGGTGGCCAGGGCCACCGGATGAAATCATGGAAGGTTATGAGGAGGAGAATGAGGAGACCAAAGGGGAATGTGCAGGATGGGAACATGAGCAAAGCAGTTTTTCTGCTGATGGAGAATATCAAGTTGTCAACTTGACAGCATTAGCGTCAACTATGCAACTGGAGGTGCAACCTGTGATTAGTTTGCAGGTTGAAGAACAAGAAGTAGAATTCTTGTGTGATTCAGGAGCAACTAGGACCTTGCTAAAACATACTGTTGTACCATCTGATGCAGCCACGGGTGATTATGTATTAGTAAAAGCGGCAAATGGATGGATTTATAAAGAACCACTGTCTCGACCGCTGTGGTTCACAGACCCTCAAACAAACCAGACCATTAGGTTTTGTGTAATTATTTCACATATTTGCCCTGTTAATTTGTTAGGAAGGGACCTAATGCATGTTTTTGGTATAGCGGCAGTCCCTACAGCCCATGGTATACAGGCCAAGCGAGTACAACTTGAAGCTGCATTTTTGCAAGAAGGACAGGGAGATTTACATTACTGGTACAGTAATGATTTGGTCTCTACAGGTACTTAAAGTCTAACAAATGACTTACTAAATTTGGCTTTAAGTAAGTATGGTCATCAACCACCAGTGAAGGCAGAACAGTTGCACTGTACAATGTACTATAGAAAATTGATAGGTCCTGATACGGTATATGAAACACTGTTTTTTAAATATAAAATCACGAAGATTGTTTTAAAGCAACTGTACTGGGATAAATTAGGAAACTCTGCAGCCACATGCAGTCTCACGAAAGATATGCTAGCTCTTTTTAGGAGTAATCTTACACCGCATGTATCTGTAACGAAAGAGGAAGAACAGGCTTGGGTCTCTGTAGGTAAAAAGGTAACGGAATGGAGTACCTTGTCAGAAGAACAGTTACAAAGCAGGGGAGTTCAGGTACAAAAGTTGAATTGGGTCATGCAGGCTAGACCCACAATACATTTGAGGGAGGATAGGGCATTGCCCAGCTGACTCTTCATGCTGAGTCCGCAAGAAGAAAATGATTTGCGGACTATACCACAGTCTTTGTGGTCGACTGGGCAGCATGATATAGGATTAATGAAAACATCAGGTGCGGTCAAAATCACACCTAAATCTGATTACAGACCACACAAACGACAGTACCCGTTGAGCAAAATAGCAGAAGGAGGAATTTCTCCGGTAATTGAAACATTACTACAGGCAGGGGTCTTGATCCCATGCGCAGATTCACCATGTAATATGCCTTTGTTTCCAGTAAGGAAGCCGGACGGAAACTGGAGGATGGTACAGGATTTACAGGCTGTTAATGCAGCCATAGTACCAAGGGCCCCAGTAGTTCCGGATCCGTCTGTCCTACTGAATGATATCCTTCCTACAGACCAATATTTTACAGTTATTGATATCAGTAATGCATTTTTCTCTATCCCATTACATGAGGATAGCAGGTTTTGGTTCGCCTTTACATTTATGGGCAAATGTTACACATACACACGGTTACCTCAAGGTTACTGTGAAAGTCCTACTGTATTTTCTCAAGAAATGTCAGCGAACCTGGCTCAATTTTCACCGAAGCATGGAAGCCATCTATTGCTGTATGTAGAAGACATCCTGCTGGCTGCCCCTACAGAATCTGCCTGTAAAACGGACTCCCTGCGGCTTCTACATTTTTTAGCAGAAGAAGGACACAAGGTAAATAAGTTTAAATTACAATTTTGTAAACTAGAGGTACGCTATTTGGGTTATTTAATATCTAACCAAGGCAGGCAACTTGATGGTACTAGAAAGGAAGCTATTCTCCAGGCACCTATGCCCCTCACAAAAAAGGAAATTATGTCATTTTTGGGAATTACTAACTTTTGCCGTAGTTGGATACCTAACTATGCTGAGGAAGTAGGTCCTTTATCGGATCTGATCTTTGCACTCCCAATGGCAGCAAATGATCCCATTTCTTGGACGGATAGGTCCATTCAAGTGTTTACTCAGATCAAACAATTGATAGCAAGTTCAGCAGTTCTAGGTTTCCCTGACTATTCCAAACCTTTTATTCAAACGGTGGACTGTAAAGGCGGATACATGACATCCGTTCTGTTACAGTCGCATGGGGACAAACTCAGACCCCTGGCCTTTTATTCAAGTAAATTGGACACTGTCACTCGATCATTACCACACTGCGTGCAGGCAGTGTTGGCGGCGGCATTGGCCATTCAAGCTTCGGCAACACTTATTTTATTTCATCCATTGACCTTGCGAGTACTGCATTTGGTAGCAGTGATTCTGCTGCAGGATAAGTTAACTTTTCTGTCTCCAAGCAGACACTTATCGTGTATGACTATTTTGTTGTCTCAACCTCACATGACTATAGAACGATGTACTGCCCTAAACCCGGCTACTCTCCTCCCCACACCGGCTGATGGAACTCCACATGTGTGCCTGGACATGATTCATGCGAATGTTTTACCTAGACCCGACCTCAAGGATCAACCCTTACCAAGTTCTGACTGGACCTTATTTGTCGATGGGTCAGCCCGTAAAAATGAGATAGGTAACACCCAAGTAGGTTATGCAGTAACAACTGGTACACACATCATAGAAGCTAATCCTCTCTCCAGGAACTTGTCTGCACAAGCAGCGGAATTGATTGCTTTGACCAGGGCATGCGCTTTGTCGGAAGGTAAAGCAGCCACTATCTATACAGATAGTCAGTATGCTTTTTCTACGGTGCATGTCTTTTCCCAGCAATGGAAAAATAGGGGAATGGACACTGCTTCGGGAAAAGAAATCATGCATAAAAACCTAATCTTAGATCTTTTACAAGCTATCCAACTACCTAGCAGGCTAACAATTTGCAAATGCGCAGTTCACACTAGTGCTAAAGATCCGGTAGCATTAGGGAACGCCCTAGCTGATAAGACCGCAAAGGAAATTGCTTTAACATCCGCTTTTGCACTTGAAACAGACTTGCAACCATCAGATAACCTTAATCTACAAACCTTATGGGTCATGCAAGAGTTAAGCACTAAGCAGGAAAAGCAAAAATGGATGAGATATGGGGTGACACATGAGCAAGGGGTTTATGTAGGACCAGATGGTAAATACGTTTTACCAACGAATTTATTTCGCTGTGCCTCCCTCATTACTCATGGACCATCTCACAACGGTCCAGCAGCTATGGTTCAGGTAGTGCAACAAGTATTTTGGAGTAAAGGATTTGTAGCATATGCAAAACGTTTTTGTCTGTCTTGTCTTGTATGTGCTCGTTTTCGTGGGCAGGGTGGTATATGTGTTGCACCGGCAACCTTCCCAGTTCCACCCTATCCCTTTCATACCATCTGTATGGACATCATTGAACTTACCCCTGCACAGCAGAAAAAGTTTGTATTAGTTATCATTGATGCGTTTTCTAAATGGGTTGAAGCATTTCCCGTCACTCATCCGGATGCTTCAACAGTGGCAAAAGTTCTATTGAATGATATTATTCCACATTTTGGAATTCCAGTACGCATCTATTCTGATAATGGCACTCATTTTGTTAATCAAGTTATTCAGAAATTGGCTGTTGTTTTCAAAATTGACCTTAAACACCATTGTGCTTACCATCCGCAGTCAGCCGGGTTGGTCGAACGTCATAATGGTATTCTCAAAAGTAAGTTACGAAAACTCATGGCCGAGACACATCAGTCTTGGATTATCTGCTTACCTTTGGCACTCCTCTCCATGCGGACCACACCTACCTCCAAAGGTATTACGCCATTTGAACTCCTTTATGGTCGCCCTTATTACATCCCGCAATGGCAAGGGATATTGCCTGCGGAACATGAGGGGGGTGAGGAGTTAGCAGATTACATGAGAAAACTGCTGACAAAAACTAAAACATCTCTAACAAATGATTGCTTTTCAGATCAGCAGAAGAGCAGAATTCTCGAAGTTAAACCTGGAGACTGGATTTGGATTAAGATAATCAAGAGAAAAAACTGGGCTTCACCAAAGTGGGAAGGTCCATATTAAGTGTTGATTTCGACTCCTACTGTGGTTCGAATAAAAGAACGAACATCATGGATCCACTTAACACATTGTAAACTGGTAAAACAGTTTGAGCTGATCAAAAATTTAGGTCCCCCTGAGGAACCTTAAGAAGTGACAAAGGGGGTGGTATTTAGTTATTTTTGAGTACAATTTTTAGTTTTAATATTTTTTTGTGTAGTTGTGTATCCATTTTAGTTTTCTTCGAATGAAGAAATGGAGTATTTTGTACCTGAAAGAAGACAAAGAGACAATGATAATACACGGGAGCAGCCTTTCCCACAGAAAGATTGTACAATAATTTTGTTAACAGTCATTGTGATTACTGTGTTTCTGTTTTGGCCATTTTTATTTTCAGATGCTGTTAGTCGAACTAAAAGGAACACGAAAGACACAGTTTGGCATCCACCTTTTAATACTTGCCAGGCTGTTAAGTATGCTTATGCTTCATCTCTTAATATCTCTAATTGTTGGGTATGCACTGCTATTCCTACTGTACATGAGGGGTTAATGTTGAGTACGGTCCCTTTGGGGGCTAATGAAACATGGACTAATTTAATATTTGATACTTCAAATGTTACCTTAAAGAATAAAATAGCATTGCCTCTCATGGGTCGTCAAAATGGAACGGTATGCTTTCAAAAACTTGGCAAAAATAAAGTTGGGTGGAGCCAGTGTAATACAACAATAATTCATAAGTGTACCGCAGATAACTCAGGTTGTGTAACGAACTTTACACCTATAAAGAGACTCGTTAGAGATCCTAATTTCTTTCAGAAAATGAAGTCTGTGTATTATCTATTATTTTAGGATTGCAGGATGCAGGGGAACGTTTTAATCCTGTCAATATTACCATTAAGGTAGAGGATTGCTACTTTGTCTGTGGAAGAAAGGCATATAAGTAGTTACCAGAAAGTTGGTCTGGTAGTTGTTTTTTAGGTTATTTGGTACCAGCAATAAGACATGTATCTACACTACCCCAAGGTAAAATACAAAATGTACGTGCTGTTAATAAACCTATTAATCCCATAGGTAACATTGATGCATCCTGGATCTATCATCACAATTTAGCCCACAGTAGCAGCAAGGGGCTATCACATATGGACTTGGGTGATGATGTCATTTCTGGTGCTGGCATTCTTCCAGCATATGGGACAGTAAAATCTATTTGGGAACTCAGAAAATTGTCAAAACTGTTAGAGACTCTGAGTAATGCAAATTTTTCTGCGCTAGAATTGGTGACGGACGAATTGACGGCAATGACAACAGTAGTGTTGCAGAACCGTATGGTGCTCAATTTCACCCTCGCGGTGAAAGGAGGTACTTGCGCTCTTATCCAAGAGGAGTGCTGTTCATTTATTCCAGATAATCAGCATGAAATTGAGAGTCACCTCGAGATTCTCCAAAAGGTATCTGAACTGACAAAACCAGGACAAAATCCATTCACTGAATTCTTCCAGACCTGGTTTGGAAGTTGGGGAAGTGTTTTTATGAACATTTTAATTGCTGTATGTGTTGGTGCCATTATATTCTTGTTTTTAGGTTGCTGTTGTATCCCAAGCATCCAAATGTTGATGTCTAATGTAATAACTGCCAACATGACAAAAGCTTACTATTTTAGATACAAAGGATATGAATCAAATGAAAAGTTGTATGACCAGGATGTGTAGTGAAATATTTTGCTGATACAAAGTGTTGTTAGGGGGGAAATGTAATAAAATTCTATATGAACAACTACTTTGTATCAGGCATAATAAGGGTTAAACTATCTTGTGTGCAAAGAAAGAATTTCTAAAAGAACTGTTTGACCTGTTTTAACAGGCTGACCATGAAAGAATGTGCAGATGTTAACCTGCAGTTCAAGAAAAATACAGAACTTGTAATTATCTTATGACCCTTGCACATTTCTGTCTTAACTGAAATTCAGTGTCTGATAAACATCTTGTTGAGTATGTATGTGTACATGCAGAAGGGGCTATAAAAACCCCTACAGTTTGTACAGAAGTTAGACTGCTGACATTCCACCATCGATGTGGCAGGTCTCCATGCATGTAAATAAAGCTTTTTACTTTCTTATCGAAATCGCTGTGTTTCTTCTGGTGAATGTTGGAGAAATAAGTGTTTTTCTTTTAACAGGTAGCAAGACAGGAAAAATTTAAACCCATTTTGGGAGATAAAGCAGGATTGAATGGGGAAAAATCAAAAATAGATAAGTATGAAGGAGAAAGCAATTTTGTAGTGGACTATAATGGGGATGCAGTTAAAATAAAGAAAATTTTAGAAGATGAATGGAATAGGTTTGGAGAAATTTCGGACCTTGAGGGTATTTTTGAGGTGCCACTGAAATGCACTTATCGAAGGGGCAAAAGTTTAAAGACCATCTTGGAGGATAAAAGTGAGCTGAATATAGTTAGAGATGGGAAAGTAGGAACCTTCAAATATGGACAATGTTTCCAGTGCCATACATTTGTACAAAGGTGACCATCTTTATTGGTAGTAGGGACAGGCTGATCCAGAGTAGGCAATTTGCGAATTGTGACACTAGTGGGATAGTGTATTTAGGGCTGTGCGACCACTGTGATGCATTTTATGTGGGCAAATCAGAAAGGAAGTTGAAAAATAGAATACACGAGCATAATTATGAGATTAGGACTAAATTTATTTTTTTTATTTTACATTTGTTGACCGGGATAGTCCGACTGGATGCATGTCCATTTTCAGCAGAGGCCCGGGGAGAAAAGCTCCAAGGGTAAGCAGATACAGCATTACATAATACCAGCATTACTTTTTACAAACAGATTATTTCCAGAGATTACATAAGTAAGCAAGTTAAACAAGTTCCACAGGTTAAAGTTAGTCCTGAGCACAAGTCAGGATTAAATTAAATTACACAGTAAACTGGTTAACAGATTTTTACACATTCGAGTTAGCCAGGCTTGATACATTGACATAGCCAGTTAAGTGACAAATGTTGTTTGAGTCTAGTTTTAAATTGACCTAAGGTGGAAAGTAAGGTAATATCAGCTAGAAGTGAGTTCCAGGATCTACTTACAGAGTTTGCAAAGAGAGAATCACCAGCTGTGTTATTAATTTTGCTAGTCTGAATTAGTAGTTTGTTAGAGGATTGAAGCGGTCTAGGATTGTTATAGGGGGTGATAATATTTTTAAGTGCAGGAGTATTGTCCGGATTATAGAGGATTTTATAGGCCATAATCAGTTGGTTATACTGGATTAGGCTAGGTAGTTCAAGCCAACCAAGCTGATTTAGATTGATGCAATGATGTGTCCTAAAAGGTAGCCCAGTGGCAAACCTGGCAATGTGGTTGTAGCAAATTGAGAGTTTGTTAAGGACAGTCTTGTTCAAATTCGAGAGTAGAGGGGATGCATACAGAAGGGTTGAAAGAAGGTGAGAGCGAGCTATGGCAATTTTAGCTGGAGGGGTTAGGAAGGCTTTTATTCTGTAAAGTGACCCTAGTTTTTTATTGATGGTTTTGATAGTTTGGTTAACATGTAGGTCAAATTTGAGATTATTGTCTATGATGACACCTAATAGTTTTGTAGATGGGTCGGGGGAGATTATTGTGCCATCATTTGATTTTATGGTAAAGGTGAAAGTGGTAGACCTATGTGTTGGTAAAAATAACAGCAGTTTAGTTTTTTGGGATTTAGGATCAGACAATGTTCAGAAAGCCAGTTTTCTATTGTATTAAAGGTGGTCTGGGTAGCTGACCATAACTCTACTGGAGATGTGGCTGAGCAAATCAGAGTAGAGTCATCAGCATATTGGATACAGCTGACTTTTGGGATGACAGTATAAAGGTCGTTAATGAAGATGGAGAACAGCAAGGGCCCTAGTATAGAGCCTTGCGGTACTCCAAGGGTGTTAGGTAGAAGGTTAGAGAGTTTTTTCTGCCAGAGGACAGCCTGCTGTCGACCATTCAGGTAGGATTGAAACCATTGGAGGGCTCCAGTATCTAGACAGAATGTTTGCAGGGTGTGGATTAAAAGTTGGTGATCAACCATATCGAATGCCTTGGAAAGATCCAAAAAGAGGGCTGAGGATATATAATTATTGTTGCGATTATGGTTTATGGTGTTAGTAAAGGCTAGGAGGGCTGAAGTAGTGCTGTGATGAGGACGGAAGCCATGCTGAGTGTCTGCCATAAGGCAATTTTGGATTAGGTGGTGCATGAATTGTCTATGAATACATTTTTCCATAATCTTTGCAAGTGGAGAGAGTATAGCTATTGGCCTATAATTGGAGAATTCAGTAGAGCTGCCTCCTTTGTGAAGTGGGATTACATAGGATATTTTCAAGATGGTGGGAATTTTAGCTTCTACTATGGTTCAATTGATTAGTATTGAGTTGGGGTAAGCAATAGCATCAGCTGATTTTTGTAGGTACTTGGCAGGGAGTTGATCAGCAGAAAGTGCAGTGGGTTTTAATTTTTTGATCAAGGTACGGATAAGTGAAGTGGCGACTGGTTGGAAGCTGAACGCAAGTAGGTTTCTAGGGGTGCTACTTTCAGGACCAGGGGAGCTAGGAGGTAGTTGGCTAGCTAGGGCTTGAACTGTCTCAGTAAAGAATTGGTTAAAACTATCAGAAACATCTTCAGGGGTTTTATCAATAGTAGCAGCAGGGATTGGGGTTGAAGTTTGTCCAGGATGTAGTAGATTATTGATACTAAATGCACTAACAATGCACTGTATAGGCATAAAAAAAGTTGTCAGGAAGCAAAGTTTTGTTTTTTTGTTTTGGAAGTGGTGCAAAAAGATATAAGGGGTGGCCCATGGGAAACTTCTATAGAATATAAAGAATTATTGTGGCAACTATCATTGGAAGCTAACAAGTTCCCAGGTTTGAATGATGCAGTTTCACTTGCTCCAGTTCTAAAGCTGAGAGCAGCAAAACTATAGCCTTTTTTACTGTTCGATTATTGTTTGAAAATGTCCTTTGTCTTTACTAGCCTTCTGGTTCTGCTTAAAATAGAGTGAAGATGTTATTTGTGTTTTTTGTGTTATTTGTGTTTTGTTCCGTTGAGTGAAACCACTTTTTAACACTAGATGGTGTTATTGGTCACAAACTTCGAAAGTTTATTAGTATTTTAAAATGTATTTTAAAATGTATTTTGTATTGTTAATGATATTAAAATGCATGTTTTATTATGGAGTTTTTAACAAAGGTGTTTTAGGTACTCTATGTACATCAATGTATTACGCATTTTTTAGAAAGTACCATTTTTTCAAAATGTATTGGTTATTTAATGGATATTTTAATGGTGATTAATTTAAATATATAATTGTTTTATTAATTAATCATTAGTTACAATCAGGTTAGAGGATATATAATGTTGGGTGTGTTTTAGGTATGCATTTGTTCTTCATCTGAGGAAGTCTTTAGAAATGAAAATGCAGGTTGTTGTGAACAGCGTTAATGTGTTTGGTGATCCAGGAGCCATTTGTGGAATAAACTGTGTTGTGTGCTACTAAGGAGTCGAGCGTTTTTTTAAAGTTGCTCTGTTTGGACTTGTGGTGTTTGGTTTATCTGGGCAACTGGTTTCCATTTTTTATTCTTGATTTGTTTTGGGATGGAAATAGAGGAGGCTATGACATCAGTACAGGGTACTCAGGAGAGAGGCGGTGATTTGGAAAAGATTGATAGATTGACTAACCAATTGTCGCAGCTAATCGAGCTGTTGATGCCCACTAGCCAGCCCCTGCTGACATCATCATCCGGTGTTCCGGCGAACCAGGAAATGTTTGGGAAAAAGGAAAATGGCGCGAAAAGAGCACCTACGGCAGTGGTTTTTAGTAAAAATACTAGATCTAATCCAGATTTGGAGGCTGGAGCTTTTTGTCAAGATACACCATCGATTTTTAGGACTAACCAGAACGACATTTGTGGGAGTGTACCGGGTAGCAAGGATGAGGGAAATGCTACCAATGGTCAGAAACAGTATGGACAGAGGTACAAAACAGACTTTAAAAGCATTCTACAATTAAAATACTGTTTTAATGAGAAAAAAGCACCCTTATTTTCCGAGGGTGACAGCAATTTAACTTACGATTACAATGTGAAAATGTTGGATGAAATGTTATTTAAATATAAGAATATAGAAATGGAGAATGCATACCTTAAGGAATGTTTGAGACTAAAAATTGCACCAAAAGGTTTAAGAGTGTGTAAATATCCCAACAAAGTGAAGGAGAGGAGCGAGTTTCACCAGGAATTGTTAGGAATTTTTGATAATTGTAGGTTTGAAATATTGGAAGCTATAATAATAAGAGAAAATGATAGGGAAATGGAAAGTTTATATAGTAGAATTGAAGGAATTAACCACAAAATAACAGAGGATTTGTTATTTTCAATTGAGGAAAGTCAAAGAAAATATTATGACACATTAAATAGAATTGAAAATAGTGTAAGAAATGCTTATGGAAGGAAAAGCAGAAACCTAGAGAGAGACATTAAGGAATACAAGGATAAGGTTTGTTATCCCAAACCTAGAGAATTTATTTACAGGAACAATTATGTGTATGAAAATGATTGGAGACAGAATGAGCCTTTGAGCAGTGGGACGCATGAAGTAGCGGAAGAGATAGGTAACATTAATGATTTTTCCGACTACCCCCTTTAAGAAGATCAGAAAGGATAAAAAACAATTTTCAAAAAAATTACAAATATGGGGGGTACAGGGGAGGGAGGGGCAACAACAACAACAACGGACTCCAACAGTGGAATGGATAGATCCATGTGGGCTTGTACCAGCTACCACTGAAGATTCTATAGTGTTGGAAGGCTGCTTAAGTAGGTATAAAGGTTACACTATATACAATTATAGTAATAAGGAGTTAAATGAAGTTTACTTTTCCCTTTTATCAAAAGGGCTTAAATTTGTACCCAACAGAAAGGCGGACCTTAGTAAAGTCTTAATAGACTTAAAGTTATTTTTAAGAAAGAAAAATTTTGAGCTTTTATTTCAAGGACGGAATACCAATGTTCAGAAAACTGAAGTGTTAAGTTGAAGGAGCACGTACAACCCACCCTTGCACCCTCAATTAAAAAATTTCGAAGTCCTAATGGAGAAGAAATTAAGGTCTGACCTTTTTAAGAATAGAATTATCCATAATCTCACTAAGGAAGAGAACAATCTATTAAGAGAAATAAGAGATGACACCTCACTAAGAGTTATGAAACCTGATAAAGGGGGAGGAACCGTCATTATGGACCATATTACATATGAAGCTAAAATGACGGATATCTTGGAGAATTCATATAGATATATTAGAGCCTCGATTAATGAAATTAATATAGGAAATAGAAAAATATATTTAGACTTAAATGATTTATTGTTGGAAGGCTCAATAGATTTAGAAACTTTTAAGTACCTTCATGTAGAAAAACCAAAAGTGCCTACCATCTTTGGAGTGCCCAAGGTGCATAAGAATGTGGAAAATCCCCCAATGAGACCCATTGTAGCCTCAGAGGGCTCAGTAACAGCACCTTTGGCCAGGTGGTTGGATGTTAAATTAAAGGGCTTATCCTTGAGTGGGGTAGGGGTAGTCAAGGATTCCTGGGATTTGTTGCGGAACTTAACACAAGAAATTTATGATGAGAACATTATTTTTATTACCATAGATATTGTGGACTTATTTTCATCAGTACCATATGAAGAAGGTATGAAATGGTTTGAGCAAGCTCTGTTAAAATATGGTAATTTTAGTAATAATGATTTTTATCTCATTTTAACGTTAATGGATTTAGTATTAAGTAACAATTATATTCATTATGAAGGAGAGTTTTTTTAAGCAAATTCAGGGGGTAGCTATGGGGGCGAGAGGTGCCCCCACATATGCTAATATTATTTTGTCTGCCTGGGAAGATAGATATATTATTAATTCCAAATACACACATTGTTGGAAGTTCTATAAGTGGTTTTTGGATGATATGTGTTTCTTATGGATTGGCTCAGAGGAGGAGTTTTCTGCTTTCTATAAGGACATTTCAGAGTCTACTGATTTCTTGGATTTTACTTACAAATGTGATAAGAATACTTTAAATTATTTGGATATTTCTATAGGAAAGGGGGAGGAAGGTTTCTTCTCTAAAATTTATAGAAAGGAAACCTTCACGAATTCCTATTTAGCCTTTAACAGTGCTCACCCTTACCACCAGAAGAAAGGTATTGTTAAGGGACAATATGTTAGGGGAAGCCGTATGACATCAAGAGAGTGTGATTTTGAAGACGAGTGTAGAAAGTTGCGAGAAATGTTTGGCGATAGAAGTTACCCCACCAAATTTGTAAAGACGATAGAGAAAGAGGTTAGGGTTGCAAGACAGGACAAATTTAAACCCATTTTGGGAGATAAAGCAGGATTGAATGGGGCAAAATCAAAAATAGATAAGTATGAAGGAGAAAGCAATTTTGTAGTGGACTATAATGGGGATGCAGTTAAAATAAAGAAAATTTTATAAGATGAATGGAATAGGTTTGGAGAAATTTCGGACCTTGAGGGTATTTTTGAGGTGCCACTGAAATGCACTTATCGAAGGGGCAAAAGTTTAAAGACCATCTTGGAGGGTAAAAGTGAGCTGAATATAGTTAGAGATGGGAAAGTAGGAACCTTCAAATGTGGACGATGTTCCCAGTGCCCATACATTTGTACAAAGGAGACCATCTTTATTGGTAGTAGGGACAGGCTGATCCAGAGTAGGCAATTTGCGAATTGTGACACAAGTGAGATAGTGTATTTAGGGCTGTGCGACCACTGTGATGCATTTTATGTGGGCAAATAAGAAAGGAAGTTGAAAAATAGAATATACAAGCATAATTATGAGATTAGGACTAAATGCACTAACAATGCACTGTATAGGCATAAAAAAAGTTGTCAGGAAGCAAAGTTTTGTTTTTTTGTTTTGGAAGTGGTGCAAAAAGATATAAGGGGTGGCCCATGGGAAACTTCTATAGAATATAAAGAATTATTGTGACAACTATCATTGGAAGCTAACAAGTTCCCAGGTTTGAATGATGCAGTTTCACTTGCTCCAGTTCTAATGCTGAGAGCAGCAAAACTATAGTCTTTTTTACTTCTCGATTATTGTTTGAAAATGTCCTTTGTCTTTACTAGCCTTCTGGTTCTGCTTAAAATCGAGTGAAGATGTTATTTGTGTTTTGCTCCATTGAGTGAAACCACTTTTTAACACTAGATGGTGTTATTGGTCACAAACTTCGAAAGTTTATTAGTATTTTAAAATGTATTTTAAAATGTATTTTGTATTGTTAATGATATTAAAATGCATGTTTTATTATGGAGTTTTTAACAAAGGTGCTTTAGGGGTTTCCTATGAAACCGTTGAAGTAACATTACAGCGACTCTCGGAACATCGAGACTACTACATCGAAAGCTGGGATCAGCGAAAACGAAAACCGTCGAGTTACAGAACATCGACACAGAAATAGGTGTTTCCTTTTCAGCCCGATATCATGGTAATACATGTTCTGTAACTTCTTCTTCGACAAAGTTTTTTTTCGCTTTCGCTGATCCCAGCTGATGTAGTAGTCTCGATGTTCCGAGTCGCTAATGTTACTGACGGGTTTCATAGGAAAACATCAATGTATTATGCATTTTTTTAGAAAGTACCATTTTTTCAAAATGTATTGGTTATTTAATGGATATTTTAATGATGATTACTTTAAATATATAATTGTTTTATTAATTAATCATTAGTTACAATCAGGTTAGAGGATATATAATGTTGGGTGTGTTTTAGGTATGCATTTGTTCTTCATCTGAGGAAGTCTTTTGAAATGAAAACGCAGGTTGTTGTGAACAGCATTAATGTGTTTGGTGATCCAGGAGCCATTTGTGGAATAAACTGTTTTGTGTGCTACTAAGGAGTCAAGCCTTTTTTACAGTTGCACTGTTTGGACTTGTGGTGTTTGGTTTATCTGGGCAATTGGTTTCCATTTTTTATTCTTGATATATACCCATATACCAACACCTCCCTAACACTGCTGTCATCCATTCTCCTGTCGGATTCGCAGTGTATCAACACCACTACACACTGGCCACACCCTACTCCTATAGAGCCATCCCATCGGTTTACTCACTCCACGTATCCTCCAACCTCCCATACGTTTAGTCCACAAACATTGGTGACGTGAGCGACCAAGGGAATACTATTTGCAATTATTGGGCTGCCCCACATGGAACACGCAAGTGTTTATGGCAAGAGTAGGCTCTATACTTCATTACATCCTTACTCCCGTTAACATGAGGCTACAATTCATTAATATGTATGACTATGCGGTATCGCACATGTTACACATGGGAGCCTAATTATGTACGTGTTCATTGTATTTCCTTTACAATTAGACCGGTTTAGTACTTGGCGTTGCTGTAGTGGGAAGATCACAGGAATGATTCCATGTGTGGGGAAGCCCTCACATTTGATTATCGTCAGCACAGCACTGTCTTAAGACACTGTACATGCTTCTGCATTGTAGCAGTTTTGTCCAGTCCCTCTTCTGCACAGCCTATTATTCCATCTACTGTCGATGTTTGTATGTGCACATTCCTATTATTTATGTCTACAAATGGAATGCATGTATTACAGAGAATGTACTTCTACATATTGATGTCTGCATGTGTGTATGCATATAATTAGAACCAGGCCATCCAACCCTGGCACGCTTGGATCCATATTTTCATACCCATAGTCCCCCCCCCCACCCATGTTCAACTTACACACGTAACTTCCATTATCCACTTGTTATTGCAGCCATGGCACACCTCCAAACATTGCCCTCTCCAGAGCGTTAGAGGCCCTACACATATGTTGTCCCACCTCATGTATTCTCACGCTCTCCCACCATTTAGTCTTTGAACATACCAGCCCTTGTTTGAATAATGGTAGGAGGGCTAAATGCTCTTAATAATTTTTGGGTAGTCCCAGCAGGGACTACCCTCTGTCTGTGTGTAAAGTAGACTTAGCAATTCAACTATGTTACTCTCACTGGTAATATCCTGCCTGTGTTGTGTGTAGCAGTGCTTTTCTCACTCTTGGCCAGCTTGATATGGCATACGCTGACAGCACTCTATGATACTACAGCTGCTGTTGATTCCCTTCTCATCCCTTGTCTATGCTTTATTGTTACAACGTTCATTCATTATATATATATATATATATATATATATATATATATATATATATATATATATATATATATATATATATATATATATATATGTGTGTGTGTGTGTGTGTGTGTGTGTGTGTGTATATATATATATATATATATATATATATATATATGTGTGTGTGTGTGTGTGTGTGTGTGTGTGTGTGTGTGTGTATATATATATATATATATATATATATATATATGTGTGTGTGTGTGTGTGTGTGTGTGTGTGTGTGTGTGTGTGTATATATATATATATATATATATATATATATATATATATATATATATATATATTATATCTGTACATACTCCTATACATTTCCTATGCTGGGCGCTGCTTACACCTGTGCAAGCACAGTCGCATATGCTTACTGTTTGTTAGATATGTTTACTGCCAGTTATTTGTGCTTTCTTGTGCCTTATTCATTATGACAGTACCCCTTTGATTGAAATGATCTGCTTAAAAGTCCCATGCGATACTCAAGTTCACTTTTACATGTTATTATGTCGGTTTTACAGCAGGGTGACATTCATTCCACATGGAAAATTATATGTGCTATAGTCAAACCTGAACCGTGAATGCCTGTTCGTTAAGCGGATGCTCTAACCACTACACTGTTCGTATGCTGCTTCATTTATATGTATACCCATAGTTCATAGTTATCCGTACACATGCCTCAACACGTCACTAACACAGCAGGCATCCATTCTTCAGTTAGGAAAACCGCAGCACTACACATGCACCATTTCCTACTGCTCTGGGCCCATCCCACATGTTGATTCATTCCAAGTATATTCCGACTTCACTAGCCTATAGTCCTGGCATATACATTCATATGATGGTCAGGGTGTTCATATGGTTTTAGGTTTGCCTGACTGGGAACCAGGACTGCCCTGTACCCGTTTGAAAGTCAGACTTACCACGTGGACAGACTTAGTTCCACTGTTAGCATCCTACCCGTGGTTAGAGGTGCAGGGGGTTTGCTCAACTCTGGCCAGCTTGATATGTCAAGCACTAGATAATACGGGTGTTCCGCTGCTGTTTTTCTTTGCATTCATTATGAATGCTTTCTTGTGCCCATGTTTGTTCTCTCTCTCTCTCTCTCTCTCTCTCTCTCTCTCTATATATATATATATATATATGGGTCTACTACTAATGCCCGAAACGACGATTCCCCGACGGAAAACTCACCGACGCCAGATGACCGACATCACACAAACCCGACAACGCAAAACACCGAACACCATTACACCGAACACCATTACACCGACACACGGAACGTAAACAACACGCGACACTACATAGCATACACACTAGCCCTGACCCAAACCCTAACCCTAAGGTCCGACACTATCGCACACTTCACCTACCTGCACCCTAACCCTAACTCACTTAACCCACCCCTAGCCCAAGCTCCGACACTAACGCACACATCACCTAGCTGCGGCCTAACCGTAACTCACTTAACCCACCCCTAGCCCAAGCTCCGACACTAACGCACACTTCACCTACCTGCACCCTAACCCTAACTCACTTAACCCACCCCTAGCCCAAGCTCCGACACTAACCATCACTTAACCTACCTGCACCCTAACCCTAACTCACTTAACCCGTCCCTAAACTACAGTCCCTCACTAGCACACACTTACCTTACCCGAACCATACCTCCAACACGAACACACACTCACCTTTCCCACAGCCTAACCCGACATCCCACAATCTCGAGCACTTACCTGACCGCTCCTAACTCTGTCACCATCGCATTACACGCGATCGCACATTCCCTTGTCGGTCTTTCCGCTGTCGGCAAATCACCCTGTCGGTACACTTACCTGTCGGTCATCTGGCGTCGGTGAGTTTTCCGTCGGGGAATCGTCGTTTCGGGCATTAGTAGTAGACCCATATATATATATATATATATATATATATATATATATGCGTGTGTGTGTATGTACGCATGCATATTCATCGATATGATTAATTACTTTGATCAGACTATTGAATGACTGTGCTGTCTGCTATGTTTATGATAACATCAGAGTTAGGTACAACTGCCATGGCTTAGTGGTAAATCACATTGATTATGATGTGTAGGGTCCTGGCATCGAGCCTGGCCGAAGCGATTTATTGTGTTGCTGGGCAGAACAAGGGCAGAACAAGAGCCATTGGACAAAGGGTGAGTACAACACTTAACGGCAGCGATTTTCCGTTTAACCGCCGTTTCCCATCACGCAAACACCTTCTGTATTCTTACTGTGATACGTCACCCCAGTTCACATTTCAATGGTATTATATCGTTATACAGCATAAAATTAGCAAGATATGCTCGTATACGGATTACACGTCATAAATGGTGTGTGCTGCAGTTGAACCGGCAATGTCGGCTTGATAGGCGGATGCTCTAACCACTACACTATTGCTGTGCTGCCTCATTTGCATGTATACCCATAGCTCATAATTACCAGAACAAGCACAGCAAAACAACAGTAACACAGCAATCATCCATTCTCTGGTCGGAAATAAACCACACCACTACACATGCGCCACTCCCTACTGCTCTGGACACATCCCGTATGTTGACTCACTCCAGGTATATTCAGACATCCCAAGCTTATAGTCCTGGGACATACGTTCTTATAATGTTCAGAGTGTTCAATTAGTCTTCTGGTTTGGTTTATCTGAATGGTGACTGGGACTATGCTGTGCCTGTTTGAAAGTCAGACTTAGCACATGCACACAGTTACTTCCACTGTTAGTATTCTATCTGTGGTTGTGGATGCAGGAGGTTTGCTCACCTCTGGGTGGCTTGACATGATAGCACTTAATACTACGGGAGGTTTTGCTGCTGTTTCCCCTTCACATTTGTTATGACTACTTTATTTTGTTCATGTTCATTCTATATAGATATATATATATATATATATATATATATATATATATATAAATATATATATATACGTCTGTACATTCACATACATATACACCTACATGCTTTTTTTTTTTTTTGCATTTCCCATACTGTTGAATGACTGCCAGCTACTGTCACGCATACCTGCTTATGCCTGCTTTAAGGTGCCATAATCACCCTATTTCCAGCTGCCATTATTGTGGGCATCATTTAAAATTAGCAGCCCTTACATGGCTTGGAGCCGGGAACAGGAACAGCATAGTCACTGGTTCTACCGCTAAACCATCCGTGATACATTTTGTATGGATGGTAATTAGGATATATGACTTTACTACAGGCATTCCACAGTACTGGCAACATATGTGATGGTTGGTGTACATATGTATAGTACATGTTACTGTTCATATGTTTCTGAGAGGCATATGTATACATTTGCAAGTATACATATTTATGAATAGGACACATACTTGACCACTGCTTATATGCATGTATTTGTGATGTGTAGCTATGCGAATGTATGTACATTTATAGATATATGACTACATATCTGGAGTTATACATGGCCATGTATATGAACAACCGCATACGGGAGGTGCCTGTACCATTAGTATACAGGGGTTGTGTGCATCATTACGACGAGGAACCTGGACGGGGTATACAATTTTTGGACATGTACTATTTGGAAGATGGCTATGGGGAAGCTTCATAGGAACATGTGAAAGGTATTTATTCCCGATAATGCACGTGGGGAGACGTGCATCACAGTTAGGTGTTTAATCCCGGGTTGTAGGTTCGGCAGGACCAGGTGGAGGCTGAGCAGGGCTGTGGTCAGGTACTGCTAATCTGACTTGTGCCCGGTAGGGTTGCCACCTTTTTAAATGCCCAAAGTGGGACATGTTTTGTACAAACGTCAGATTTTGCAAGGCAAAATATACCCACAGCCAGTACAAAGGACAGAACTTCACTGTTTTGCCTACATAAATGCTTATTCTTGTAGCATTTTAGTTGCTTATTCTGTTTCTTATAACATTTAGGTGTTTCAGAAACAGAATAACTGTTTTATGCAAGTATTACATTAAATATAGGAAATATCTTTGTCTTAATATCTCAGGACATTTGCCATTTTTTCAATTTTTATGCAGGACACAACTGGCCAAAGAGGGACTGTCCCTCGCAAAGTGGGACAGGTCGTAGCCTAGTGCCCTGATATCAATGGGGGTGGACATCGTGTTATGCCACAAAGTCTAATCTTGAGAACAGACACTTATCCCATGAGGGATATCCAAAAATTGTGAATGACAGACCCCATTCAGCTGGCTATTTGAAAATGTGGTAGGGTTATGCATGCATGGGATACCTAGTTTCCAAGCCTGAGACTGCCTAGGGTGCGACTGCCTACTAGATGTGAGTAGGGGGCACTATGTGCAGATATGGCTGCGCCAAGCTAGCAGCCCAATTATGGGTGGTTTTGGTGGAAGTTCAGCAAGGGGGGGGTGGTGTGCTGTGGAGGGGATGATGGGTATTCAATTATGTATCCAGGTGTGTTGGGGTTGGATGGCTCAGTTTAGGCCAGACCATTATGTGGGTGTGAGCCGGTAATGTTTTGTACATGTGTATCGCACATTTTAATGTTCATATGTTTGTGGGATTGTGTTCTGCAGTATGGCCTGTCAGGGTGTATTGCAGATGTGAATGTATGTTCTTTGGTTTCCTTTCTGATTCACCCACTGCTCCCTCGTACACCTCCAGTTCACCTATTGTACATCCAACCCAGTCTCCCCTTGGCAAATTATTACATTACCCATTGCCCCCCCATATTCCACACACACCATCCATCCCTTCTCTGGCTGATGGCCCATGGCACAGACAACAGAACACATTGCGTGCTCTACATATCTCTGGTACCAATATGGCTGTGAGGACAACCCTGGCATAGTTGATCTTCCACATGCTGTACTTCACACACATAGGTACATGCAAATACCTATCTTTCATGACATGGTAGGTAGACCCGGGTAATACCCATTCATCTTTGGGCCGTCCAGACAAGGACAACCTGGATCGTGAATGGGCAGATATTGAACGAATGCTCTGACCATTGGTAGGGTTGCCACCTTTTCAATTGGCTAAAGTAGGACATTTTCGGGACACACATCAGATTTTACAGGCCGACACATACCCACGGTCAGTACAAAGGATAGTGCTTTACTTTTATTCCTAAGTGAAAGCTTATTCTTGTAGCAGTTTAGTTGCTTATTCTGTTTCTTGTAACATTTAGGTATTTTAGATACAGAAATAACTATTTTATGGAACTATTACATAAAATATGGGACATAATTATGTCCTACAATCGCAGGACATTTGCCATTTGTAATATTTTTGGTAAGGACACAACTGCCCAGAGAGGGACTGTCCCTCAGAAAGTGGGACAGGTGGTAACCCTAAACATTGGGCTAGGCTTAGCAAAGGGCAGAGGCGCGCAAACACGATGTGTTTCACTTCCACTTGGTATAACAATCAACACTACAATGGAATACGGGCACGGGGTTTTAATTGTCATTTGTTCGAGGGACGGGGGCTCAATATTCAGCTACGTGCCTTTGTGTTTACTTTTTATTTTGGTGTTCGCGAAACTGTCTTGTATGCTTTGCATACATTTCAGTATCCACGGACACTGACAGGAGTGATTACAATTAGAGGCAGGCTGTACTAGTCAGCATTTTAGGTTGTGCATCTGCAGCCATGTTCACGCCTCCGTGCAGCGCTTAGACACACCCCCTGCACTCACACACGTTTCCTCTGCACGTGGACTTTGCGGCAGTGCGTCTTCATTAATATGCATGTGGTGCTACTGCTCCATCTCTACACTGCATGGTCGGCGCAAGGCTAATGCCGTCCTTGCGCCGAGCTTCATGAATCCCAGGGTTTGTTTTTCCTTTGAGCTGTTTGTTTAGTTTGATGAGAGTACTTTTATCCTGCTGGGTGCTGCATCTCCTAATTTTTGCCAAGATTTTCTTCCTTCTGTTATAGACCCTATTGATGTTGTGATTCTAACAGGGTGGCTTGTTTTTTGAGTTAGTTCTGTACTTCTTCCTGGTGGGTACAGCTGCCTCTATGCAGCTATTAACATGCTTGTATAGGGGTTTTGTGAACAGTTCTGCTTAGGCAGCAGTGTTCTCAGGGTTTATGGGGACTTGAAATTTTACCAGGTCGTCACTTAATAGTGGGAAATTAGCCTTAAAGTACTTTCTGAACAAGTCATGGTTAGCTGGGGTTTGGGGTTTTAATTTTACTTCAAAGGAGACCATTTTGTGATTTGACCTTATCAGAGAGGAACTTTCATTAGGGGCTGTGCAGCACTCTCCCATATTAGTGAGGACCAGATGCAGTATATTTGTGTCTCTGATCGACATATTGACAAGCTGGTCCGGGGAGTCTGTATTTACAAAATTCAGGAATCTCTGTGCCTGCACTTTTGGTGTCATATATAATTCCCAGTTAATAGTTAGGCAATTAAAGTCTCCCATGAATATGGTATTGAGATGGATGGTGAGTTTTACCAGTAAGCTTAAATATATGTTATGGATTTCCTGGGTTATAGAGGGGGACTTATAGTTTGCAAGGAAGAGATATGGAATTTTGACTATGGTGATTTGAACATGGAGAAGCTCATGTGCATTGTCTTGTTTGACCAGTCTTGTGGTATATTATTGACTACTTGACATTTCAAGCCCCCCCCCCAAATATTGAGAACACAGTTGCATTTGTGGAATTGTTCACAGATAATCTGTACAATCATATTAATACATTTATAGAGACAGCTGTGCATACTAGAAATGAGCTCAGAACAAACTCAAAAAACAAGCCACCATGGTGGAATCTGAACATCTACAGGCTGTACAACAAAAGGAAGAAAGTCATTGCAAATGTCAGGAAATTCAAAGCTCAGTGGGATAAACGCTCTCTCATCAATGTAAACAAACAATTCAGAGGCTAAATCAGGTCTACCAAGGGCAATTTTGAGGTAAAAATAGCCTCCCAGGCTAAGGACAACCACAAGGCTTTCTTTAGCTCTGCCTGTAATCTTAAAGGCTGTACACAACAATATGCAGAGATAATTGAGAATGGAGCCGCCTACATGGAGCCAAAAGATATAGCAAATCTACTGGCTGAATAATTCAGCTCCAGTTTCACCCACCTCTCCCCCTGGGTCACCCCTCAAGAAATGCCCAAATGCCCTTGAACAACATAACCACCCCAACCATCGCTAGGGAACAAGTCCTAAACACCCTCTACAAAACCAAGAACAATGGGCCCTAGCCTAAATAGCATAAAACATGAGCTAGCATGGCCACTGGAGTGACTATTTAACCTCAGCCTCCATTCAAGATTCTTGTCACAGGAATGGAGAATTGTAATAGTCATATCCTTCTGCATAAGGACAGGCCTTCAATCTACCCTGGAAAGTTTGGACCCATTAGTCGGACTAGTTTCATATGCAAAGCCACGAGAAGAATTATCATGAAAATGATTAATAAAGACATTGAAAACCTCCAAACACTGAATACAATCTAGTTTGAATTTGCCAAGACAAGATCATGCTTAATCAGTTTGGTAGACTTCTGCAAGAAGGCCACCAAGCCAGTTCTTAGGCAAAATGGTACATACTGCCTGCCTTAACCTTGCAAAGGCATCTGATATGATACCCCACCGAGGCATTCTAAACAAACTCATGAAATCAGGCATAAGTCCCTGTTTTACATGCTGGACAGCCAGCTGGCTCTTAGGACCCACGAAATTACAATACAGGAGTCTACCTCCACAAAGAGGCCAATCATGAGCAGAGACCCTCAGGGCACAGTGCTGGGTCCTCTCCTTTTTCACAAAAGGACGTGTTGGTGTGGCAAGTATTTGTCTCAGAGAAAAACCCTTCTATGAAACAGGCTTCCCATCCATGTGAAACAGAGTTCTTCACTGACCCTATTCAAGCATAACCTGGACTAATGGATGGGAAACCAGTAATTCACTCCTGGTCTGTCAGCTATGTTTTAATGGATAGAGGCAACCTGTAAATGTTTGACCACGCATGCCCTAGCTCACAGGCACCCCTAAAAATAACGTTTAGGGCACCAAACTTGCTAGAAACATTTGGAATGCATGGCTAGGCTTAAAAAGGTCCTTGTGGCCATTAGTTTAGTATTAACCCATGAACCTATGAAGGAAATTAATTGTAGTAAACATTAGTACCATCATATGAGTCATGTTATTTGGTTATGATAATCGATTTCCTTGCCTTGTTGAATGTTAACAATGTGTTTATTATTCAGCTGTGAATAAATTGGACAGCATGAAACCTATGACTTTAAAGTTAATATTTAACTATAAATACATTTTTAATTTAGCTTGCTTTGCAGGCATGAAGGTTTGAAATGGTCTGTGTTTGGCTAAAACAGTTTCACTAGCACCTAATCCAGATGAATAAAGCTATGAGTTGTTAAAGAGCTGCTTCCTGTAGTACAGGGTTTGATTGCCTCATACTTTGTCTTCTGTGTGACTCTGACCAAGTTACATCACCAGACAGAACTCATGGATTACTCCTGAAAAGGGACATTTGAGTCCAATGGGCTGTCCCAGGCTATTATCAAATGTGTTACAGATCTGTCTTTTGAATTTCTGCATGCTTCACATAAACATTAATTAGGCTTCACTATATGCTGTTTCATTATGAATCCCGACATATCTCTTGTAGTTTAATGGGTTGACAGATGCATTTTCACTAAATGTGACTTGCAAGGAACAGTATACTCCTTCTCATGATAAGTCTGTATTCGATGTCAGAGCGTTTCGCTTAGAAAATGGCTAACCATGTTTTTACTGTAACATTTGAAATAAAAGTTTAAAATGAAATCCAAATCTCTGTGATAACTGTAAAAGTAATGAAGAAAGTAGAATGCCCACTGACAGCACTGAACACCATTTTATCTTAACTGGGTAGAGACAACCCAGTAAAGAGATACTGGTATGGCTGATGGTGGCTTTATTCATTACCCTACATAGGTTTCCATTTGGCCACAAATCTGCCTCTAACTCTGAAGGTGTATGCTGCAACAATACATCACTGTCAGCCATTCAGGTGGGTCAGAATTGTATAGTCAGAGAGGATAGCTATTCTTGATGATAGGACAGACATGGGAAGGTCAAAAATTAGATGTAGGTGTTCTGCAAGTATGTAAGCCCCCCCCCCCCCAAAAAAAAAAAAGAAACACAGTGTGTTGTATGTAATAATATTTCTGATTTTTGAATGACTTGTGGGATGTTGAGCAAAAGCTGCTGTAGCATCTATATTGTCTTTTAATTGTTTTGTTTTATTCATTGCACTACAGACCTAATTAATTAATAGACCTGG